>NC_073377.1:57590372-57890372 GCF_028641065.1 Leucoraja erinaceus
GCAGCGCAGAGACTCTTCCCCAAAGACAATAAATGTTGAGTGGTCAATTCTGGCCATGACAATGGTAGATCTATCCTGTGGTTGAACAAATGGTAGTGAGCAGTTCATCTGGAAGCTTGTGCTTCATCCCAGAATACGGATTCTTCGCCACCTCCTCCATCAGCCAATAACACAGACACTGGCTCCTTACATCAGCCAATAACCCAGACACTGGCTCCTTACCTGCTCCTTGGCTGCATTTCCACTGGACCGATCCTTGTCCAAAGAGGATACAAACCTGTCAAAGGTAATGGTTTCCTGGAGAGGAATCTGCATGAATGAAAACATACGAGCTGTGAAATCAAAACCCAGGGAAATTCCAGTGCAGGAATGCCTGGATTTTCAGTTTCCCTAAATATGATTACTTCTCGTAATCACATGCTGTGTTATTTAAGTTTAGGACCATGAAATTATAGCATGTCTAGTGCATATCCATGAAGAGAATTTTGGCAGAGCATGGAGGGATATGGATCAACTGCAGGCAGAAGAGAATAGTTTAATTGGCAAGTCAAGTATTTAATTGGCATATGTACTGAAAATGGAACAATTAAATTCTCACTTGTAGCAGCATAACAGGTCTGTCATAGATAACACATAGAAACATAGAAACATAGAAAATAGGTGCAGGAGGAGGCCATTCAGCCCATCGAGCCATTCATTGTGATCATGGCTGATCGTCCCCTATCAATAACCCATGGCTGCCTTCTCCCCATATCCCCTGACTCCACTAGCCCCTAGAGCTCTATCTAACTCTCTCTTAAATCCATCCAGTGACTTGGCCTCCATTGCCCTCTGTGGCACGGAATTCCACAAATTCACAACTCTCTGGGTGAAAATGTTTTTTCTCACCTCAGTCTTAATTGACCTCCCGTTTATTCGAAGACTGTGGCCCCTGGTTCTGGACTTGCACAACATTGGGAACATTTTTCCTACATCTAGTTTGTCCAGTCCTTTTATAATTTTATATGTTTCTAGAAGGTCCCCCTCATCCTTCTAAACTCCAGTGAATACAAGCCTAGTCTTTTTAATCTTTCCTCATATGACAGTCCCGCCATCCCAGGGATCAATCTCGTGAACCTACGCTGCACTGCCTCAATCACAAGGATGTTTATCCTCAGATTTGGAGACCAAAAATGTACACAATACTCCAGATATGGTCTCACCAGAACCCTATACAACTGCAGAAGAACCTGTATACTGAAATCCTCTTGTTATGAAGGGCAACATTCCATTAGCTTTCTTCACTGCCTGCTGTACCTGTAGGCCAACTTTCAGTGACCGGTGTACAAGGACGCCCAGGTCTCGCTACACCTCCTCCTTACCTAACCTAACTCCATTGAGATAATAATCTGCCCCCTTGTTTTTGCTACCAAAGTGGATAACCTCACATTTATCTATATTATACTGCATCTGCCATGCATCTGCCCACTCACTCAACCTGTCCAGGTCACCCTGCAGCTTCCTAACATCCTCTTCACAGCTCACAGCTCAATGCATTTCGTTGTCTCTAATGCATTTCGTTGTCTCTGTACTGTACACTGACAATGACAATTAATTGAATCATTTCAATCATTTCATTTCAGCTGCCACCCAGCTTTGTGTCATCCTCAAACTTGCTAGTGTTGCTCCTAATTCCCTCTTCCAAATCATTAATATATATGGTAAACAGTTGCGGCCCCAACACCGAACCTTGTGGCACTCCACTCACCACTGCCTGCCATTCTGAAAAGGACCCGTTCACTCCTACACTTTGTTTCTGGTCTGCCAACCAATTTTCTATCCATGTCTACACCCTACCCCCAATACCATGTGCTCTAATTTTCATCACCAGTCTCCCGTGCGGGACCTTGTCAAAGGCTTTCTGAAAGTCTAGATACACTACATCCACTGGCACCCCTTCATCCATTTTAGTTGTCGCATCCTCAAAAAATTCCAGAAGATTAGTTAAGCATGATTTCCCTTTCATAAATCCATGTTGACGAACCAATCATTTTACTGCTATCTAAATGCCCCATTATTACCTCTTTAATAATTGACTCCAGCATCTTTCCCACCACCGAAGTCAGGCTAACTGGTCTGTAATTCCCCGTTTTCTCTCTCACTCCTTTCTTGAAAAGTGGGATAACATCAGGTATTCTCCAATCCACAGGAACTGATCCTGAATCCATTGAACATTGGAAAATGATCACCAATGCGTCCACTATTTCTAAAGCCACCTCCCTGAGGACCCTGGGATGCAGACCATCAGGCCCAGGGAATTTATCATCCTTCAGTCCCATTAGCTTACCCAATACTATTTCTCGCCTAATGAAAATTTATTTCAGTTCCTCTACCCCCAAAACAATAAACAAAAGAAAGGTAGACAAAAATGCTGAATAGGTGACTTTTCAGTCTGAAGAAGGGTCTCGACCCAAAACATCACCTATTCCTTCGCTCCATAGATGCTGCCTCACACGCTGAGTTTCTTCAGTGTTGTCTACCTTTGATTTTTCCAGCATCTGCAGTTCTTTCATGAACAAGTTCAACATATTAAAAAAAAACAATATCAGTTCAAAACAAAAGCCCAAAGTCCCTAGTGCAAACAAGAAAGTTCATAGTTCAAGGTTTAGTTGGTTGTAGCTTTCAAGATCCTTATTCTTGTTATGAAGAAGCTGCTCTTGAAGCTGGAGGTCACAGGTTTCAGAATCCTACACCTCCATGATGATGGGTGTGAAATGTCAGTGTGGCCAGTGTGGTGTGGGTCCTTGATGATGCTGACTTCCTTTTTGAGGACACACCTTCTATAAATCCTTTTGATGAGTGCAGATCAGTACCATGAGATGGACCAGGCAGTGTCCACCACTTTTTTGCAATCTCCCGCATTCCTGCAACCAGTCAATATGCTCTCTATCGTACTTCTACAGATGTTTGAGAATATTTGTTGATGTTCAAACTGTCCTCAATCCTCTAAGGAAGTAGATGTGTTGGCGGGATTTCATTAAGATTGCATCAATGTGCTGTGCCCACAGCAGATCTTCAGAGATATGCACATTCAGGAACTTGAAGTTGTTGACTCTCTCCAATATCTTTAAGGATAGTTTTGTGGATTTCCGTCCTCCTCTTCTAAAGTCAACAATCAGCTCCTTGGTCTTACTGACATTGAAAGCAAGGTTGTTGTTCTCACACCATTCAATCAGTTGAGTGAGCCCCATCCTATATTCTGTCTCATCATTACCAGTAATTCATCTAACAACAGTGTTAGTGTTGGTGAATTTAAAGATGGAGTTGGAACTGTGCCCAGCTACACAGTCATGGGTATAAAGTGAGCAGAGCAGCAGAGTGAGCACACACCATAAGGTGCCCCTGTGCTGAAGATTATCACGGTTCAATGTTCATTTGGTTAACAGATCCATACCAAGAGCTTCTTTGTCTAACTTCATAACATATCATTCTGTTCCTTTCGTCTTGATATTCTGAGCCACATTCTATTCCATTCAGTTATTTCCTGTGGTAATGAGCTTCAGATTCGTAACATAGCCTGGGTAAAGCTGTTTCTCCGGAGTTGTAAAACACAAAGTGTTGGAGGAATACAGCGGGTCAGGCAGCATCTGGAGAGGGAATGGACAGATGACATTTTTGGTTGGAACCCTTCGTCAGAATGAGGGTCTTCAATGCAAAACATCAGCTGTCCATTCCCTCACTGATGCTGCCTGACCTGCTGACTTCCTCCAGCACCCTGTGTACTGTTCAAGATTTCAACATTTGCAATCTCTTGTGACTTTTAGTATCTTTCATTTTGATATATTATTGACTATCTGACTATCTTAGTTTGGTCAAAGAACATTGGAGGAAGCATCAATAAATGGGCAGAGGATATCTGGCATCACTTTGCAGCTTATGTGTTTCATAACGTTTTAAAGTCAGTCATACAGCGTGGAAACATGCCATTCAGCCCAACTTGCCCATACCGACCAACATGCCCCACCTACACCAGTTCCACCTGCCCGCACTTCATCCATAACCCTCTACACCTATCCTATACTTGTACCTATCCAAATGTCACTGAAACAGTATCTGCCTCAACTACTTCCTCCAGCAACTTGTTCCATGAACCCATCACTCTTTGTGTAAAAACATTACTCCTCATGCTCTCAGTCGCCGAGTACTACGCCCCGGTCTGGTGCCGTAGCCCTCATGCCAAGAAGCTGGATGCTGCCCTCAACAGCGCCCTGCGGATTGCCTCCGGATTCCTACAAGCCACCCCAGTAAACCAACTGCCCGTCCTCGCTGGCATCGTCCCGGCCAACATCAGACGAGAAGCAGCCACGCTGGCCCTCTCTCGAACGGCACAGACCAGTGAATCCCACCTCCTCCATCAGATTATCACAGAGACACCACGACAAGTGCGCCTCAAGTCACGGCACCCCTTTGCTACGCAAGCCCAAGAGCTGCTCTGCACAACACCAGCTGACGCTTCTAAGGCCGCCTGGGTCAAGACGAGATGGAGAGACCAGTGGAAGTCAGTGGAACCATCTAGGCTACACCAGTATATCAATTACCCCATGGACGTTCCTGGCCAGGACCTGCCCCGAAAACAATGGACAACCCTCAACCGCTTGAGGCCGGCATCGGACGCTATGGAGTAGCGATGAAGAGGTGGGGCCTCGCGGACAGCACCTCCTGCGAGTGTGGGGACCCAACACAGACAGTGGAGCACATAGTCACCAGTTGCCCCAAACACCGGCCACCGAATGGTGAACGAGGTCTGATTGACCTGGACGATGACACATTGGCCTGGCTCGCCTCAATGGAGCTGCAGGTCTAAAAGATATACAACAGAAGAAGATGACCCCTCATGTTCCTATTTAATCTATCCCTCCCCCTCACCTTAAACCTATGTCCTCTTGTTCTTGATTCCCCTTCTCTGGGCAAAATATACTGTGCATTTACCCAATCTATTCCTCTCACATTTTGTGTACACCTCTATCAGGTCACCCCTCATCCTCCTGCACTCCAAGGAATACACTCCTAGCCTGCTCAACCTCTCCCTGTAGAACAGGCCCTTGAGCCTTGGTAATATCCTTGTAAATCCTCGTACCCTAATTTGAGGAAGGGTGTGTGGGCAGGGGAGGTTGTGGGGGCAAAGGGGGAGTTGTGTGAGGCAGGGGTGTGGGGGAGGGGTGTGGTTGTGGGGGCAGGGTGTTTGGGCTGGTGGGGGGTGGTTGTGGGGTGATCAGCGAGTGTTGAGGAGCCGTAGTGGAGGGAAAGGGTGTGTGTGTGGCCGAGGGGCGGAGGGGTGTGGCCATCCAGAGCCTCCCTCAGCTCCAATAAAGACGTGATGGCGCAGGAAGGGGCGGATCATCCCGCGGAGTGACAGGAGAAAAAAACAATCCACACGGCGCCGACTGGCATGAGAGTAGATCGATCTGCGCACGTGCGATTTTTAGACCTCGCTAACGTTTACATTACACCACCGATCGGAACAAAACTTGGTGCAGGAGGAGAACGTTGAGTAAGCTGGCGAAAAATCATAGCGCTATCGTGTACCGCTTTTGCGCAAATAGAATGACTGCGCAAACCAGAAGATACCAAGATCAGAGCTTTAGTTATGTGTATATATATATATATATTTTTTTTTTTTTCTATGCATGAATGACTTTTGAAAGGTTAATATTTCATCTCAATATAGTAAGAACGTTTCAGAAAAATCTGAAGCAACTTTCTGTTCCTACTTAATTTGATGAGCTGCTTATGGCAAAGCTAATGTGAGATGGGGATTGTTATTGTTACTACTCTAAGAAATCTTTCCCAGTAGATTCTTTCCTCCAACATTAAATCAGGTGCAATATCCTGGATCTCCAAAACTACAACCTTCTTGCAACTCTTTTCCCAGTATACAGTTTGTTCCAATTAATAGATAAAGCAACGTCTATGAAATTGGCTGGCATTGGCCATGCAGGTTATATGTTAAATCAATTGTGTCAGGTTAGCTTTTTGCCAGCAACTAGAACCCCGAATCTGGCAGCACAGAGAAGGCATAGAGGAAGGGAGAAGGGGAAAGAAAAAGATGGATTGGGATCCTCTGTTTGGCTATGTAGTGAGAGACAAATTAATGGTTTCGATGACACTGATAGATTGCCACCAATGTTGTAGAGAAGTTTCAGCTACCTCCACTATGCACAATATGAAGGTAGACAAAATTGCTGGAGAAACTCAGCGGGTTATATGCACAATATGAACATCAGTCAACAATAAGAAGTAGCGGAAATAACTTCTGACCTATTGTGCTAGGAGAGCTGTCTGGGCCTAACCATGTGAACATACATATGGCTCCAAGTCAGTGTTGTCCAAAAAGCAGGAAAAAATGGTGGCACTATCCAAGGCAAAGTAGTCTGCTGGACTAGAACCTCACTGGCTTCACCACTTTGACTACCTATGTGCATCGTACTCCAATAATTGAATTCATGTTGGCTAAGCAATTCCCTGATTAAGAATTGTTTGCGAATATCATAGGGAAAATAAGTTGTCATCGAGTGAGAAAATCTGTTTACTTGAGATGGAGAGATTAGTGTGATCTTAAAATAACACTTGTCACTGAGATACACTTCCGTTACGCTTCAGTCTACATGTGGGAGTCCACCATCAGTAAATATTGCTGAATGTGACCATACCTCTTCTACACTTGTGTTTGTTCATCAGTTGGTCAGTCGGTCAGTTGATTGATTGAAAGATACAGTATGAAAGATACAGCTTCGGCCCACCAAGCTCACATTGACCATCGATCACCTGTTCACACTAGTTCTATATTATTCCACTTTCGCATCCACTTCCTACACACTAAAAGCAATTTACAGAGGGCAATTAAACTACAAACCCACATGTCTTTGGGTTGTGGGAGGAAACCAGAACACCTGAAAGAAGCCCAAGCGCTCACAGTGAGAACGCAACCTCCCTCCAGACAGCACCTGAGATCAGGATTGAACCCAGGTCTCTGGTGCTATGATGCAGCAGTTCTGCTAACTGCGCCACTGGGCTGCACAATGTGTTAACACCAAGAAAGTACCTCTCGATTTGCAAGTCCCCTGAGGCACAAATTCTTAGTCTTTCCTTTACTTTAGAGATACAGTGTGAAACAGCCCATTGGCCTACTGAATCCGCATTAACCAGCTATAACCCCCATACACTAGCACTATCCAACACAATAGGGACAATTTACAATTTTTACATGAATTACTGAGACATGGCTGCAAGATGGCCAGGGCTGGGAACTAAATATTCAAGGGTATACCTCCTATCGAAAAGACAGACTGGTGGGCAGAGGGGGTGGGGTTGCCCTGTTGGTGAGGAATGAAATTCAGTCCCTTGCAAAGGGTGACATTGAAACAGGAGATTTGGAGTCAGTATGGATAGAACTAAGGAATTGTAAGGGTTAAAAGACCCTAATGGAACTAATCTACCGCCCCCCAAACAGTCGCCTGGACATAGGGCTCAAGTTGAATCAGGAGTTAAAATTGGCTTGCAGCAAAAGTAATTCTGTGGTTGTTATGGGAGATTCCAATATGCAGGTAGACTGGGAACATCAGATTGGTACTGGACCCCAAGAAAGGGACATTGTAGTGCCTTTGTGATGGATTCTTAGAACAGCTTGTATTGTAGCCTACCAGGGAGAAGGCAATTCTGAATTTAGTGTTATGTAATGAACCGGATTTGATAAAGGACCTCGAGATTAATGAGCCATTAGGGGGTAGTAACCATAACATGGTCAGGTTTAATCTACAATTTGAGAGGGAGAAGGGTAGATCGGAGGTGTCAGTGTTGCAGTTGAATAAAGGGGACTATGGGGCCATGAGGGAGGAGCTGGCCAAAGTTGACTGGAAAGATACACCAGCAGGGATGACAGTGGAACAAAAATGGCAGGTGTTTCTAGGAATAATACAGAAGGTGCAGGGTCAGTTCATTCCTAGGAGGAAGAAAGATTCCAAGGGGAGAAAGGGACGACCATGGCTGACAAGGGACGTCAGGGACAGTATAAAAATTAAAGCGAAGAAGTACAACGTAGCAAAGATGAGCGGGAAGCAAGAGGATTGGGTAATGTTTCAAGAACAACAGAAGATAACCAAAAAGATATTACGGGGAGAAAAGATGTGGTACGAAGCTAAGTTAGCCAAGAATATTTCAGAAAGCATTTGATAAGGTCCCATGTAGGAGATTAGTGGGCAAAATTAGGGCACATGGTATTGAGGGTAGAGTGCTGACATGGATAGAGAAGTGGTTGGCTGACAGGAAACAAAGAGTAGGGATTAACGGGTCCCTTTCAGAATGGCAGGCAGTGACTAGTGGGGCACCGCAAGGCTCCGTGCTGGGACCGCATCTATTTAAAATATACATCAAAGATTTGGATGAAGGGATTCAAAGTGACATTAGCAAATTTGCAGATGACACAAAGCTGGGTGGCAGTGTGAACTGTGAGGAGGATGCTATGAGAATGCAGGGTGACTTGGACATGTTGGGGGAGTGGGCAGATGCATGGTAGATGAAGTTTAATGCGGATAAACGTGAGGTTATCCACTTTCGTAGCAAAAACAGGAAGGCAGATTACTATCTAAATGCCGTCTAGTTGGGAAAAGGGGAAGTACAATGGGATCTGGGGGTCCTTGTACATCAGTCTATGAAAGTAAGCATGCAGGTTCAGCAGGCAGTGAAGAAAGTAAATGGCATGTTGGCCTTTATAACAACAGGTATCGAATATAGGAGCAAAGAGATCCTTCTGCAGTTGTACAGAGTGCTAGTGAGACCACACCTGGAGCATTGTGTGCAGTTTTGGTCTCCTAATTTTAGGAAGGACATTCATGCTATTGAGGGAGTGCAGCATAGGTTTACAAGGTTAATTCCCAGGATGGCGGGACTGTCATATGCTGAGAGAATGGAGCAGCTGGGCTTGTACACTCCGGAGTTTAGAAGGATGAGAGGAGATCTCATCAGAATAACACTTGGACAGCAGCAGTGATTTGCTGATCAAATAGAGGATTCAACTCTTCCTGCCACTACAGGGCTCTGGCTATTTTGTGCATAAAAAATCAATGTTCTGTTAGATTAAATGCATTTTTGGAGAGAAAATACATGAAAGATTTGCACTGACCTGGAAACACGCAAATAAATTTACCTTCAAACATCAAAATAAGTTCCAGGTTGCTTTCAAGACTTTTTGAAAACTGCTTATTCACTGTGAATAACTTAAAATTGTGTTGTGTATGGGTTCCATTAGTCAGATAACTTACACCAGGCTCGCTAAAGAGTAGGACTGGCCTGACGATCAAACCAACAGTGTCATTGAGGGACCAACCAAGGGAACATCAAGACAATACCGTGATCACCAAGGTACAAAACAGCTTTAAATTAGATGCATTTTACAAACTAACAATGTCCCACTGCAGTGCTTAAAATCCCTTTCTGCAGGAAAACGTACATAATTACATTAGATTAAAATTCTCTTTTATTTTGGAAACTGCATATTTTTGCAGTGGCAGCGGACGAAGTTTGCCTTTGATTACTAATAGGAGATGCATGTGATAACATCAACTGCTCTTGGACTCACCTCCCCACATTCCATGCTACTGACTTTGAGAATGAAATCTCTCCTCATAATCTTGGATAAATATTCAGGACTGGCTACCTGTGGCCTGGAAGTAAAGTGATGCCACTAACTAGCAGTGTGGAAATAGAACTGGTTCCAGCGTGTTGGTCTCTTTCAGGCAGCTTATCAGAAACAGAAAATGAGATGCAGTCATGTGTGTGCATGAGTGATAATGCTGGGTGCAGAGCAGAATAACCAAATATTTCTGCTCAGCTGCACTCTAATCCGAGCAAGAAGGATAACAAAAAAAATGCTTGCAATTGCGTTGAGTCCAGAACACAGAACATGGACTGAACTAAAAATCATATCCAATCAGACAGAAAAAGATGATGCATTTCAAATGCCCATTGAAACTAAAACTCTCCTGTCTCAAAAACAGTCTGCAGAGCAATTCTGAGGTCAATAGTTTTTTTAGTAGGTGAGAAAATCAAGGCTCATAAAGTAATGGTGAGGTGGGGCATTGAAATGTACTCGCTGTAAGGACAGAAGACAGACACAAAAGGCTGGAATAACTCAGCGGGTCTGGCAGCATCTCCCTAGAAAAGGAATGCGTAACGTTTCAGGTCGAGATCCTTCTTCAGACTGAGAGTCAGGAGAAAGGGGAACAAGAGATATAGACAGTACTCAGGCAAAAGAAATGGAAGATATACAGAAAGCAACAATAATCAAGGTAAAGTGGTACACAATATTGTTGGCTGTGGGATAGGTGATAATGAATGTACTGACAAGGAAACTCAACTGGATGAGATTGAAACTAGTATGATGACTAGGGTGGAGGAGGGACGAAGAGTGAGGGGATGCAAGGGTTACTTGGAGTTAGAGATATCATAAATTATATTGCTGGGTTTTAAGCTGCCCAAGCGGAATATGAGATGCTGTTCCTCCAATTTGACTTTTGGCCTCACTCTGATAATGGTGGAGGCCCGGGAGAGAAAGGTCAGTGTGGGAAAGGGAGGGGGAATTAAAGTGTTTGACATCCAAGTGATCACGTAGACCAAAGCGGACTGAGCGAAAGGAAAGGTTGGACAAGCTTAGATTGTTTTCTTTGGAGCATAGGAAGTTGATAGATAAACTGATAGCAGTTTATAACTTGTGAGAGATTGGACAGTCAGTCTTTTTCTCAGGTTGGAAATGCCAAATACTCGAGTGCACAGCTTTAAGAGGAGGAGGAAAGTTTAAAGATGAGCGGGGCAGGTTTTTTGAGCAGACTCTGGGAAGTAGGTGCATGCAGTGTGATGCCAAGGAACATTAATGTCAGAAACAAATGAATTTATAATGGGAAATAAGAAATGGCAGACCAGATAAACAAGTACTTTGGTTCTGTCTGATTCAAACAATCTCCCAGAAATACTAGGGGACTGAGGATCTAGTGGGAGGGAGGGACTGAAGGAAATTAACATTAGTCAGGAAATCATGGTGTCAGGTAAACTGTTGGCAATGAAGGCAGATAAATCCCAAGGGCCTGGTGGTCTACATCCCAGGGTACTCAAGGAGGTGGCACTAGAATAGTGATAATTTTCCAATGTTCTATAGACTTTGGATCAGTTTGTGTGCACTGGACGGTAGCTAATGAAACCCCACTTTTTAAGAAAGGAAGGAAAAAAAAAAAAAACAGGGAATTATAGACCAGCTAGTCTGACATCGGTAGTGGGGAAGATGCTGGAGTCGATTATTAAAGATGTCATAGTAGCGCATTTGGAAAGCAATGACAGAATCTATCAAAGACAGCATGGATTTATGAAGGGGAAATCATGCTTGACTAATCTTCTGGAATTTTTTGAGGATGAAAAAAGTAGAATGGATAAGGGAGAGCCAGTGGATATGGTGTATCTGGACTTTCAAAAATCCTTTGACAAGGTCCCACACAAGAGATTAGTGTGCAAAATTAGAGTACATGGTATTAGGGTTAGGGTATCGATGGATAAAGAACTGGTTGGCAGACAGAAAGCAAAGGGAAGGAATTAACGGGTTATATTCAGAATGGCAGGCAGTGACTAGTGGGGTGCCGCTAGTGCTGGGTGCTGGGATCCCAGTCATTTACAACATCAATAATTTAGATGAAGGAATTGAATGTAACATCTCCAAGTTTGCAGATGACCCAAAGCTGGGTGACAGTGTGAGCTGCGAGGAGGATGATTTGAGGTTGCAGAGTGACTTGGATTTGTTTGGGTGAGTGAGCAGATGCGTGGCAGATGCCGTATAATGTGGATATATGTGAGGTTATCTTTGGTGGCAAGAACAAGAAGGCAGATTATTAACTGTATGGTGTCATATTAGGAAAAGGTGTCGTACATCTGTCACTGAAAGTAAGCATGCAGGTACGGCATGCAGTGAAGAAAAATAAATGGCATGTTGGCCTTCATAGTGAGAGGATTTGAGTATAGGAGCATGGAGGCCCTACTGCAGATGTGCAGGGCCCTGGTGAGACCACACCTGGAGTATTGTGTGCAGTTTTGGTCTCCTAGTTCGAGGAAGGACCTTCTTGCTATTGAGGGAGTGCAGTGTAGGGTTACCAGGTTATTTCCCCAGATGGCGGACCTGATATATGATGAAAGAGTGGATCAACTTGGCTCATATTCACTGGAATTTAGGAGGATCAGAGGGGATCTTAATGAAACATAAAATTCTTCAGGGATTGGACCAGTGTTTCTACTTTGAAGGAAATTACCCAAAATTTGGGAAATTCTGGTTGTCTTTGGGTAATTTTAGGCAAATGAAGTAATTTCGGGAAATTTCCCGGCCTGGTAAGGCTTCCCCAACTGTACATGTGCGACTGCCGCCCCAACTGCATAAGCGCAGATACCGGGCCCACTGCCCATGCGCGGGGAGATGCAAAGGGGTACAATCATCCAGGTCTGCGGGATGATTTAACTTTGTATTTGTGACCATGCGCAGTTGGGGGAAGCCCGTCAGCCGCGTCACAATTGAAAATGGCACTGGTGGTGCGGTAGAGACTCTGTCTCCCCACGCATACGCAGTGGTCCCGGTATCCACACGTGCACTGTTGTGGCGGCACTCGCACATGCACAGTTGGGGAAGGCTTACTGGGCCAGGAAATACCATCAAATTCCAGGTAATTTGGAATTCTATTTCAGGATTTTTTTTTTTGTAGGTCTGGAAGCACTGCATTGGTCAGGCTAGAAATGTTCCCGATGTTGGGGGAACCAGGGGCCACAGTCTAAGAATAAAAGGGAGGCCATTTAAGATTGAGGTGAGAAAAAAACTTTTTCACCCAGAGAGTTGTGAATTTGTGGAATTCCCTGCCACAGAGGGCAGTGGAGGCCAAATCACTGGATGGATTTAAGAGAGAGTTAGATAGAGCTCCAGGGGCTAGTGGAATCAAGGGATACCATTAGGGGGCGCCACATTGATGGCAGCCTCTGCCTACAGTCTGTCTGTTTTTCTGTCTTTTTTTATTTATAGTCAGTTTTAAAAGTTTGTTTTGGACATTTCTTTAGCTTTTCTATGTGGGGGAGGGGGGTAGGGTAAGGGTGAAACCGTTTCCCAGTCACTTCCTGGCGAGGATGCGACTATTCTCCGAGTCGCGTCCTCGCCCCCCTCCTCGCGGCCTACCACCTGGATTGGAGCGGCCTTTCCTGCCGGGGACCCGGACCAGAGCTTCAGCAGTGGCGGCGCAGCGCTGGATACATCAAGGAGCGGGCGATTGCTTACCTGGATCGCCGTTGAAGCTCCGGAGTGTTGGGCCTGCTGCTTCAACATCAAAGCTGTGGTTCGTAGAGCTTCCAGCGCGGGCGGCACTGACTTCAACATCGCGGAGTCCTGGAGCCCTTTGCCGAGGGCCGCCAGCGTTGAATCTCTGCCCAGCGTGGCCTGTGGACTTCGGGAGCAGCGGACTCCGGTAGGAGGTGGCCGATTCGGATGTCCAAGCCGCTGAGGATGTCCTCCAGTCCTGACGTGGGACTTCCATCACCCAGACGAGTGGGCCTAAACACCGGGCCACCCGTAGCGGCGACAGCGGGGGGTTGGGGAACCTACCAACCACAGGCGGACAACAGAGGAGGATGCCTGAATTTTGGAACCTTCCCTCACAGTGGGAAACTTTGATCCTGCTGTGTGGGGATGTCTGTGTTAAAGACCATCGTGTTCTGTGTTCTTTATTATTTGTAAGGCTGTATCAATTGATACATGTGACAAATAAATGTATCTTGTATATGGGGAGAAGGCAGGCACGGATTATTGATTGGGGATGATCAGCCATGATCACAATGAATGGCGGTGCTGGCTCAAATGGCCGATTGGCCTCCTCCTGCACCTCTTTTCTATGTTTCTATGTTGGGGGAGTCCAGAATCAGGGGTAACAATTTAAGAATAAGGGATAGGCCATTTAGGACTGAGATGAGGGAAAATGTTTTCACCCAGAGAGTTACGAAAACTGTGGAATTCCCTGCCACAGAAGGCAGTGGAGGCCAATTCACTGGATGTTTTCGAGAGAGAGTTATATATAGGTCTTAGGTCTAACGGAATCAAGGGATATGGGGAGAAATCAGGAACGAGGTACTGATTGAGGACTGATTTGGTCAGTCCTCCTCCATTTTCCCCCGTGGGCGTCCAGATGTTCAGACAAGGCAAAGTCCAGATAAAGTCCAGGTAAGTCCTGAATCATTGATTCCCCATCGGAGACCGCTGCTTCAGGTTGGTGTAGACCACAGGCCGGCGATCGAAGACTTAAAGTTCCCCCGCCGCCGCACCGCGCCGCACCGCAGCCAGAAGCACCGCAGATGGCAAGGCTGGTGGTCAGAACTCCTCTCCAGGGGTCCCCGGTGAGGGACCCCGCTCCTGATGGTAAATCCCTGCCGCGCCCACGGTAGAAGTAGGCCGCGAGCCGGCGGTCAGATCTTCTTCTCCTCCCGGGTCACCAAGCTGCAGCGCCATGCCAGCTGGGGCTCCGCAGACCGCGGCTTCAGGCTGCTGCGGGCCAGCGAACGGAGTGCTCCACTCCGGCGACCCCCGGCAAGGGCTCGCCCACTCCACGACGAGAGTCCGCACTGAAGCACCGGGTGCTTCTCCGCGAAAGGCCGCCCGATCCTTGATGTTAGGCCACGGGGGAGGTGACATTGAAAAAGCGCCTCTTCTTGGAGGAGGTGACCAAAGCGGGTTTCCCATTAACCCCCACCCCCCCCATACAAGACACACAGAGAGACATTAAAAACACACATTAAAACACACTAAAAAAATGTTTTAAAAGTTGAAAAAACTATCACGCTTTTGGCAGGGCTGCCGGCTTACAGCGCCCCCACCGACCGATCTCATGCATCTATTTTCTATGCCTCTATGTTTCTGCAGTATGTTTCTATATCAGAGAACCAAATGTGATAGCAACATTTAAGAGGCATCTGTGCAGGCACATCACCAGGCAGACAATAGCGAGAATGGATCAGACACAGGCAGCTGAGATTCATTTATACTGGTATAAGGAGTGCAGTGTAGGTTCGCGAAATTAATTCCCGGGAAGGCGCAACAGTCATATGTTGACAGAATGGAGCAGCTGGACTTGTACCCTCTAGAAATTAGAAGGATGAGAGGGAATCTTATTGAAACATATAAGATTATTAAGGGATTGGACACGCTAGAGGCAGGAAACATGTTCCTGATGTTGGTGGGTTCAGAACCAGGGGACACAGTTTAAGAATAAGGGGTAGGCCATTTAGAACGGAGATGAGGAAACATTTTTTCACCCAGAGACTTGTGAATCTGGGGAATTATCTACCTTAGAAGGCAGTGGAGGCCAATTCTCTGGATGCTTTCCAGAGAGAGTTAGATAGAACTCTTAAAGATAGCGGAGTCAGGGGATATGGTGAGAAGGCAGGAACGGGGTACTGAATGTGGATAATCAGCCATGATCACAGTGAATGCAGTGCTGGCTCAAAGGGCAGAATGGCCTACTCCTGCACTTATTGTCTATTGTCTATTATTTTTGGTGCATGCATGTTGGGCCAAAGGGCCTGTTCCTGTGCTGTACTGTGCTATGTTTTATGTTCTATGTTCTATCCCTTTTACAGGCATGGTGAGTTGAAGGGCCTACTCCTTTGCTACTGTTCTATGTTCCATGAAATTCAATGAAGATTGGCAATTTGTGAATTGAATGGGGGAAAAGGCAAGAATGATTAAATAGCCTATTTCTTTTTATAACCATAGGAAGAAACTGCAGATGCTAGTTTACACCAAATTTAGACACAAAATGCTGGATTAACTCAATGGGTCAGGCAGCATCTTTGGAGAAAAGGAATAGGTGACGTTTTGGCGTGAGACCCTTCTTCAGACTAAGAGTCAGGGAGAGGTATGAAAAAGTACAGAACAAATCCCGATGGTCAAGGAGCCCAACTGTGGTCCAATGTTGGCTGTGGAGGAGGTGATGACGAAGCTATACAAACAGTGAAACTAAGCAGGACGCCTAGGGTGGGGGAGGGGCGGATGGAGAGGGAATGCAAGGGTTACTTGAAATGAGAGAAATCTATAATCATACGGCTGGATTGTAAACTGCACAATGGAAATAAAAGATGCGGTTCCTCCAATTTGCGAGTGCCACATTGCTTTCCCGTGTTAACAGCAGGAGATGCAATGCCTGGCCCTATACCTCCTCCCTCGACTCCATCCAAGGCCCCCAACAGTCCTTTCAGTTGAGAGAGAGGTTCAATTGCACCTCCGCCAACTCATCTACTGTGTCCATTGTTCTCTGTGTGGAACTTCTATATATTGGCATGACCAAGTTCAGATTGGCTGATCGTTTCGCTGAAGGCCTATGATCAGTCCACCTGGGCCTATTCGATCTCCCGATTGCCAAACATTTTAACTCCCCTTACCATTCCCATACTCACCTTTCTGTCCTGAGCCTCCTCCACTGTCAAAGTGAGGCCGCACACACATTTTATGTCTATTTTTGGTGTAAACCATGATCTGTCAGTTGCTTCTTGTGTATCGGGAATGAATGAGAATGTAGGATAACAGAATCAATGTGAATGGGTGGCTGATCGTCAGTATGGATTTAATGGTGCCAAAGGGGAATTGGATGGGAGCTAAAAGTCCTGTGGCATAAATATTCCCAACGATCTGTCATGAACCAACCACATTGATGCAATAGCTATCAAGACACACCAATGCCTCTAGTTCCTTGTGAGACTGAAGAAATTTGACATATATCCAACAACTCTTAACTACAACAAATGCACCACAGGAAACATCCTATCGAGCTGCATCACAGATGTGTTTGGCATTGCCTCTTCCTTAGACGGCAACAAATTGCATAGAGTTGTGGATGTAGCCTAGTCCATCACACTGCCAGAATCCCCATCATCGACTCCATCTATATTTCTCATTACCTCAGGAAAGCAGCCAACATAGCTACGCACCTTTTCTCCTTTCTCCCATCAGGCAGAAGATAAAAAGGATTGAAAGCACGTACCACCAGGTTCAGGAACAGTGTCTTCCCCACTGTTTTCAGACTGATGAACAGTCCTCCCATAATAAGGACACAAAAATGCTGGAGTAACTCAGCGAGTCAGGCAATACCTCTGTAGATTAGCAAAGATTTGGGTCAGTACCCTTCTTCAAAATGGTTCTCCCATAAGCCAAGGTGTAGTCCTGATATTCCAACCTAACTCTTTATGGGCCTTGGACTTTTCTCTGTAACTGTAATGCTACAATGCTGTATTCTGGCATGTTTTCTCTTTGCACATCTTATTAGAGTTGTATTTGACATAAATGTACTCATGTATGGTATGATTTGATTGGATAGTGTGCTAAATGCCCTGTCCCACGGTACGAGTTAATTCCAAGAGCTCTCCCGAGTTTAAAAAAAATCGAACTTGTGGTAAGCACAGAGAATGAACGTAACGGGTACGTCGGAGCTCGGGCACATCTTTAGCAGCTCGTACCGCTAACGGCAG
Source organism: Leucoraja erinaceus (assembly GCF_028641065.1). Classification (NCBI taxonomy): domain Eukaryota; kingdom Metazoa; phylum Chordata; class Chondrichthyes; order Rajiformes; family Rajidae; genus Leucoraja; species Leucoraja erinaceus. The sequence goes on from NC_073377.1 coordinate 57,607,929, forward strand.
GTACTCAGGAAGGTTCGCTAATGGCAGGTAAGCACGGGAAGACTCGTGAAGATAGTAATATGGATTTACATTTAAAAGGCAATATTTGTCTAAAGTTCCATCCATCACATGAAATACCTTTCCAAACATGGGGGGGGGGGGGGGGGGGGGGGGGGTGCTGCTAACTCAAGCCAAAGACATCCAGCTCTACGGTAACACCTTTTAGATGAAGCAAGATGACGCTCCCTGATCCCTAAGATAGATACCTGCTGCTGCACCATTAGAAGAGCTGTGTAGCTATGCAGATGCTTGCTACAAAGTCTATCTCATATCTAATCTGTGCTATTTTAGTGGGGTCTGCCGATGAGGTGGCTGTTTATGGTTTATCTTGCTGCACTGGTTTGGGGCCAATCACAAGCAAGTCAGTGTCTTGTGCAACCAATTCATGTACACATAGGGCACACCAGCAACAAATTTGGTCTTAATGGAGTCACAGGCAGATTTGGCATTGGCAGTAAGTCTGTGGGTGATTCCCATTCTAATTCACTACCAAAAAAAATAATGTAGTATTAGACCCCATGAACAAGCAATTTAAATCACCTGGTAGCACGAGAATCCCTCCTCTTAAAGAGTGAATAGCAATGAGTTATCTGGGAAGATTTAATATCCTGAAGGCAATTTAATCCTAATGTTTATCTAATGTAATCAATGGTTCATTATAATCTTCCTTCAGCTACTTTATTTAATGGGCAAAAAAAACTTGATGTACAGTCATTCAACAGTGAACCCTCCTCTGTCAGCAGTTGATTGGTTTCTACGAACCAGCTACAGTGCAATTAGGATTTTATTCATGTGCTGGGAAGGTTGTTCTAACAAGCCAAGGTTGGAACATTTCAAATTTCAAGACGCACAGGAAGAAATAGTACACTAATCCATTGAGCATGCTGACTAATATTCTTATTGCAACTCCAAGTAAATCATTTGGGCAATTTTCAAATCCATTTGTAACATTTTGCTTCCAACTATTTACACAAAGTCAGACAAATGTTGTTGGAATGGAATAATTTATTGCCACATGTGACAAGGCACAGTTAAATTATTTGCTTGTATACCCAATGTACATAAATAGCGGCCACCTATGTCACTGACAAGGTTACATAGGACACCGCTACTCCTTTTGTTCTCCTCCTTCCCCCCACCTCCTCCCCACAGCGGTTTCCCCACGATGGGTCTCCATTGGCCTTTGTTCTCCCTCCCTCCCTATTGTCCATTGTTCTTTTCTCCCCCTTCTCTCATGGTGGTTCCCCCAGGCCGGGTCCTCATTGTTCTTCACCCCATGCCGGTCTCCCACTCTCTCATCGATGGTCTCATCGACCGCGGGTCGACCCATGAGGCATAGCCGCCATGAGGCTTCACCACCACCAAGGCCCCATCACCGCGAGGTCTCACCGCCACTGTTGCTTCAGCACCAACGCTGAGGCCTCACCACTGTCGACGCCCTACTTCATGTGTCCGTCTCATCCGTCAGTTAGCGCCATCATCGGCTGCCGCACCGACCTCTCCACAACGCTGCAGAATCTTCTCCTAAGACGTCCGTGGTGCAGACCCGGGCCCTAGCCGCGACTCCTCTGATCTTGGCTCCAACCCGTGAGGCGAGGCTCCACCTAATGACCCACGAGCCCCTGGCCGGGCTCCGACCTGGGCTTCTCCACGGCCATCCGCGAGGCATCGAGACCATGGCGCCTCGATAAAGGCCACCGGCCGCATTCCCAGTCCCAGTCTGCAGCCCATACCGGCGACATGTCGCGGGTGATGCCTGTTTGGTCGTGAGTAGTCGCCCATAGAGTCGTACCTTTTTCTGGTCGCCGCTGGATTTTCAACATATTGAAAATTTTCGGCGACCTGCTGCGACTACGACGGGTGCCGGCAAGTCACCGAAAAAACTTGCGTAAGTGGGACATGCCCTTAAATCATTATCTTCACACCTTTGATGTTCTGCGGGCTTTGATCTTTGTTTTCCCATGAAAAGGATTTTGATTTGAGCCACGATAAAATGGTGCATTTTAAAACAAAAAAATAATTCAGCAGCCATCAAATGTCACAGGTTTCAGCCTTTAAGGCTAGAATTAGTTGAGGAAGTAGTCATTAAAACATTTCTGAAGAATCGAGAAGGTTAATTGTCATATGCACCAACAATGAAATTATTTCTTATTGCTGCATAGTAGGCCTATAAACACATTACACATAGAGTATATAATAATAAACAAAAAGATCAATCAATTAATAACTCGAAAACCAGTACAATAAATGCTCAAAGTCCTCAATGCAAATAAAGATAACAAATATGAAGGTGTAGCAGCGCCTGCTGGCACACGCAGGTATCGTACCCGGCGTTCGGAAGCCGCGGTCACGTGACTCGGGAGGGCTGCTGTTTTTCGTGCGGTTTCACTTTCGCGCGGCAGTTGAGTGCTGACAACCGTTGTGGCCAGACGTGTTGTAAGAACCTGTGAGCTAAGGAGCTATTTTCGGAATAAAATAAGTAACAAAACTTAGTTGTTGTTCTTGCGACCGCCAAATTGGTGACCCCGACCTGTCTAGCCGTCATTAGACATCCAAGATCATGCAGGTGAACTACGTTCCCGCAGAATCGGCCAGCACGAGGCAGGGATCACCGGGCTTCAAACTACCCTCGTTTTAGCCGGATCAATCTCAGGTGTGGTTCGCCCACGTTGAGGCACAGTTCCACCTGCACTGCATTATTGCGGATGACACTATGTATTTCCATGTGGTAGGAGCTCTGCCACAGGACTGTGCCTCGAGGCTGTTGCCTTACATCAGGGACCCGCCGACGATCGCCAAGTATGAAGGTCTGAAGGCCCTCCTGCTCCGTACCTTCGGTCTCAGTCGCAGAGACAGGGCAACGAAGATTCTACACTTGGACAGTGTCGGCGATCGGCGGCCATCCACCATCATGGCGGAGATGTTAGCCTTGATGGACGGGCACCGCCCATGTCTGCTCTTCGAACAGGCGTTCCTAGAGCAGATGCCCGCCGAAGTCCAACTGATGCTCATCGGAGCTGATTTCAGCGACTCCCAACACCTCGCAGAGAGAGCCGATGAGTTGTGGGCCCACAGACGGCGGGACATTTGTGCCATCACCCGCTCCCCTGTCACGGCGCGGGTGCAACCAAGATGACATCGGGCGGAAGAGGAAGCCCAGCCCAGTGGTCTAGAACAGACGACGTTGGCGCTACTACCATCAGCACTACGGACCCAAAGCCCAAAGATGCCGGAGCCCCTGTTCATTTCAGGGAAATGCCTCGGCCGATCGTCCATGGAGGCAAACGCGATCGGCCAAAACGAACGCCTCTACGTCCGAGATAGCCACTCCGGCCACCGTTTCCTGGTCGACTCCGGTGCCATAGCCAGCATCCTGCCACCGATCGCCCGAGATACCCGCGTTGGTAAGGTAGGATCCATCCTCTCGGTCGTCAATGGGAACAACATTCGCACTTACGGTACATGGACCCTGGACTTAAATTTCGACTCCTAACCGTATTAGTGGAAGTTTACCGTTGCTGACGGCGCCCAGCCGATATTGGGGGCCGATTTCTTGCACGCGTTCCCTCTGTTAGTCGATGTGCGAGGCGGGCGCATGGTTCCAGTGTCGGACCTGTGCCCAGCCAATCCGCATCATCCGTCCACGTCCCTACAGCAACTCGACGAGGTAGCTGAGATCCAGCAACCTTTCGCAGCCCTTCTCACTGACTTCCCTGGGTTGCTCACGCTCCGGTTCGACGGAGCCGCGCCCCGTCATGGCGTGGTCCTCCACATTCCCACTGAGGGCCCACTGGTTCACGCCCGAGCACGCCGACTCCCACCCAATAAACTATGCATCGCACGAGATGTGTTCCAGCTCGTGGAGGACGGGAATTGTCCGGCGGTCGGATAGCCCTTGGGCTTCCCCACTGCACATGGTGCCCACAGGGTTGGAGACCTTGCGGTGATTACAGACGTCTTAACGCCGTAACCATGGCAGATCGGTACCCAGTCCCGAACATCCAGGATTTCTCGACTCATCTGGAGGGCGCTACCTTCTTCTCGAAGGTTGACCTAAATCGCGGGTATAATCAAATTCCGGTCCATCCCTACGACGTCCCTAAGATGGCCACCATCACCCCTTTCAGCTTTTTCGAATGGTTAAGAATGCCTTTTGGCCTGAAGAACGCTGCTCAGGTGTTCCAAAGGTTAATGGATCAGGTCTGTCGGGATTTGCCGTTGATATTCCTCTACCTCGATGATATTCTAGTGGCCAGCAGCTCGCATGCAGAGCACGTTAAGCACCTCCGCCTGCTTTTCGAACGGCTGCGCAGACACGGGTTGGTGATCAACCCCGCGAAGTGCCAGTTCGGATTGCGTTCCAGTTCCTTTTTGGGTCACAGCATTACCTGCCACGGTGCACTGCCGCTGCCCGAGTAGGTCAACGCTAACCATCATTTCCCGAGGCCCCTATCCGTCAAGGGCCTGCAAGAATTTATCGGAATGGTCAATTTCTACCACCGATTCATCCCGTCAGCAGCCGCAATCATGCGGCCATTGTTCCAATGTCTAGCAGGCAAGCCTCAGGACCTGGTCTGGTACAAGGAGGCTGAGATGGCTTTCGAGGGGGCTAAGACAGCATTGGCCAACGCCACTATGCTGGTACACCCTAGGGCGTCGGCCCTAATGGCCCTCACCATGTACGCATCTGACGTCGCGGCAGGTGCTGTCCTCGAACAACGGGTAGGTAGCCATTTGGTGCCGCTGGCGTTTTTCAGCAGGCAGCTGCGAGCCCCCGAGGTCAAGTACAGCGCTTTCGATCGGGATCTCCTCGCGCTCTACCTGGCTATCCGCCATTTCCGTTGTTTCCTGGAGGGGCGCGCATTCACCGCATTCATGGACCACAAGCCACTCACGTTCGCTTTGAATAAGGCGTCCGACCCCTGGTCCGCCAGGCAACAGAGACACCTCGCCTACAAATCCGAATTCACATCTGACATTCGGCATGTGGCGGGGAAGCTAAACGTTGAGGCTGACGGTACACAAAAAAGCTGGAGAAACTCAACATGAGTTTCAACTCATGTACATCAATGATCTGGATGAAGGTGTGGTAAATTGGATTAGTAAGTATGCAGATGATACCAAGATAGGGGGTGTTGTGGATAATGAAGAGGATTTCCAAAGTCTACAGAGTGATTTAGGCCATTTGGAAAAATGGGCTGAAAGATGGCAGATGGAGTTTAATGCTGATAAATGTGAGGTGCTACACCTTGGCAGAACAAATCAAAATAGGACGTACATGGTAAATGGTAGGGAATTGAAGAATACAGTTGAACAGAGGGATCTGGGTATAACCGTGCATAGTTCCTTGAAGGTGGAATCTCATATAGATAGGATGGTAAAGAAAGCTTTTGGTATGCTAGCCTTTATAAATCAGAGCATTGAGTATAGAAGCTGGGATGTAATGTTAAAATTGTACAAGGCATTGGTGAGACCAAATCTGGAGTATGGTGTACAATTTTGGTCGCCCAATTATTGGAAGGATGTCAACAAAATAGAGAGAGTACAGAGGAGATTTACTAGAATGTTGCCTGGGTTTCAACAACTAAGTTACAGAGATAGGTTGAATAAGTTAGGTATTTATTCTCTGGAGCGCAGAAGGTTAAGGGGGGACCTGATAGAGGTCTTTAAAATGATGAGAGGGATAGACAGAGTTGATGTGGACAAGCTTTTCCCTTTGAGAATAGGGAAGATTCAAACAAGAGGACATGACTTCAGAATTAAGGGACAGAAGTTTAGGGGTAATATGAGGGGGAACTTCTTTACGCAGAGAGTGGTAGCGGTGTGGAATGAGCTCCCAGTGGAAGTGGTGGAGGCAGGTTCATTGGTATCATTTAAAAATAAATTAGATAGGCATATGGATGAGAATGGAATGGAGAGTTATGGTATGAGTGCAGGCAGGTGTGACTAAGGGGAAAAAAAAATTGTTCGGCATGGACTTGTAGGGCCGAGATGACCTGTTTCCGTGCTGTAATTGTTATATGGTTATATGGTTAACAGGTGCAGCAGCATCTATGGAGCGAAGGAAATGGGCAACGTTTCGGGCCAAAACCCTTCTTGTGGCTGACACGCTGGATAGCAAAAGGGAAGAATCTGTCTGGATTTCTGAGCTTTCAAACTCCTGCATCTTCTCCCGCAAGATAGAAGAGAAAGAAAATAGCCACGGTTACAGGAATCCCTGAAGGTATTTCCCAGCCGTACGGATGTAACACACTGTAAAGATGGTGTGGGTGGAAGGAAGTGACAAGCCTGTGATCGACTGGGCTGTGTTCACAACAGATACCGGCAATCAAGGACACAGTAGTTGCCATATGAGGCTAAAATAGATCCTGTCAGAATACTTTCTATAGCACTTCTCTAGGAGTTCAAGAGAATCATCATGGGGATGCAAACTATTTCCAGATGCCTAAGAAAGGATATATACTAATGTGCTCCCTGGATAACCACATCAATGGGAAGGGGCCAAATTAAGTTGCTGGTGATACAGTTAGCAATGATTTTGAAACTGTCGGCCCATCTCTACTGCAGTTCTGTTGATGAGGACAGTGTTGTGTTCACCTCCTTGCTTCCGTTACGGGATAGGTTGGTGGCCTGTCACCATGGCACAAGATTCTTGATCACTTCCTGTACGTCATCTCATTGTTGTTGTTGATCCAACTGACAACAGTGGTATCATCAGCGAACTTAAAGATCAAGTTGAGTCCTACTTGGCCATGCAGTTATGGATGTACTGGCCGTACAGCAAGGGGCTGTGACTGAAGGGGCACCAACGTGAGGGTCAGGGTGGTGGAAATGCTATGACCAATTCTAAATAATTGAAGTCTGCCTTGTAGAGATCACACTTGTTTTTTTTACAGAGCTTGGAGCAAACCGTTTTGAAAGCATTGGATCTGTCTATTAGCATTTTGCGAGTGAGGAGAGGGACGATGGTTCGCTGGGTTGTATGAATGGAGGCGATGACTGCAATGGGCCTATATGGCTAGTTGCAGCTTGGACTTTAAAAATGACACCAAAACCTGATGACTCTTGAATATGGTCTCAATGGGTTACACTTTGTACTTAATCTGGGATTGTATTTATGTATTATCATAATTTATCGAATTGTATGAAAAAAAATAATTTCACTGTATTTAGCACATGTGATAATAAAGAACCACTGAATCATTGATGACTGAGGTGTACTCATATAGGCTGGATGTAGTGGTCCTGAACATGTTCCCGTCCATTAACTCATGGCAGTCCTGACATGGGTTCTCAGCTTCCTCGCACCACCGCCGTATTACTCCTCATTCACTTCACCCGCGTCAACCTCTGTCTAGAATAGAATAGAATAGTTTCTTTATTGTCATTGTAACATGGGCCATGTACAACGAAATTTAAAATGTCAGCCAGTCAGTGCAGCATTCAAACATTTCTAAAGCTAACGAAACATCCACGGTAAAATAATAAAGATAAGCAAATAAATAAATATCACAGACAAAGCACGCATACACACCCAACCCTCCATCCTTCTGTCGATTTCACCGTTACCACAGTCCCTTAGTCTGTATCGCCCCTGCGTTCCTTGGCGGCTACATTTAGTGCTTTTATAGCAGTGGGGTAAAAACTGTTTTTTAGTCTATTTGTCCTTGTCCTTGTGGATCTGTACCGTCTGCCTGACGGCAACAGTTCAAACAGGGAGTGTCCGGGGTGGGAGATGTCCTTTATTATATTCTGGGTTTTTTTGGTGCAGCGGGAACTGTGTCGGTCCTCCAAGGTAAGGAGAGGGCAGCCGACAATCCTCTGGGCGTTGTCAATGGCCCTCTGGAGCGCTTTCCTCTGAGCCGCTGTGCAGCTGGTGTACCACACGCATACACAGTATGTTAGTATGCTCTCAATGGAGCACCGATAAAAGGACAGCAGCAGCCTCTGAGTGATGTTGTTCTTCCTGAGCACCCTCAGGAAGTGCAGTCTTTGCTGGACCTTTTTCAGCAGCGCAGTGGTGTTCATGCTCCACGTCAGGTCCTCCTCAATGTGGATTCCCAGGAAGCGGAAATCCGCCACCCTCTCTACACAGTCCCCTCTGATGGTCAGTGGTACCATGTCCGTTTTGTTTTTCCTGAAGTCTATTATTACCTCCTTCGTCTTTGAGGTGTTGAGGAGCAGGTTATTTTCTTCGCACCACACTGTCAGCTGCTCCACCTCATCCCGGTAGGCGTACTCGTCCCCCCCGGAGATGAGTCCCACCACTGTAGTGTCATCCGCAAATTTGACAATCTGTGAACTGACAGGAGCAGGGCCAGCAGATGAAAATGTTGGAACTGTTGGAAAGCAACAGGAAACAATGCCCTAATGTGGAGACTAATGGGTTGGAAGATGAGGATAAGGGAACCCCAATGTGCTTCTGCAAGTGAGGTAACAGGGTTTGAATAGTAGTGTAAAAAATGGAATGGACTTCAAAGCCAATAGCAAACCATTCCACTCCTACCCAGCTGAGATGCAGAGAATGTTACTCCGATTTTAACAGTGTCAGAGTTAGAATTGAAATTGGTGTTACTATGGCAGTAGAAAGGATAACATGGCTTACATTTTCTGCACAAAGGCCACAGGCTTTACCATCTTTCGAGAACATCAGAATAATTGGAGCATTGGAAAGACAATGTGTATGTAACTGAACAATTTCTCAATATATTTTTATTAATGATGAGAACAAGACAGCTGCAAGCAGTAAGTATGTTTGGAGTAAACAAATACAGCTGCCAATGACTGGGGTAGCAAATAACAGGGTTCTGGATATTCTGAAGCACAACTCACAAATCAGAAGAAATGGCATAAACTCATTCAGGAGATCACCAGCAATAACTTCATTAGATATTATATTTGTAGGGGTTTATTTATTTACCTTCCTTGCTCCGCTGGCAGAAAGTCAATTAAAAAAATCACATTTTGCAAAGATTTTTTTTTTGTCTGTTTTTTTTTTTTAATTTAATTTTATTTTATTTTTATTGGCAGTACAGTAACTGACATTAATACACATCACATATATCTTATTATATTATGTTGTACCACTTCATTTTTTTAGCTTTAAAAAAGATAGAAATAAAAGAAGTAAGGAAAGTAAGCAAGAATCGTGAAGGTGCAGGAAAGTGTTGGGAGAAGAAAGCCCCTTAGGGAATGAATTAGAGAAGGAAGTAAAGAAAGGAAATAAGACCCTAGAAAGAAAAGAAAAAAAAGAGGAAACGAAAAACAATCGCTCTATTATAACACAAAACTCTGCAAAAAAGGATATACCAACCGTGTTTTTATTAAAAATTTATTTTATACCCCCCGTTAGCAGATCCTGGTACACTTTATATTTTAACTTACTATTGCACCTTATGCTTGTAATAGTTCCGTAAATGCAGACCACGTCTTTTGGAAGTGATCTGCTTTGCCTGCTAGGAGGAGTCTCATCTCTTCCAAGTGTAGTGTTTCGAACATGTTTGAAATACACATTTTTATTGTTGGTATTGGAGCATTTTTCCAAAATTTGAGTATAAGCTTTTTTCCCATTATTAGCCCATAATTAAGTAAGTTCTTTTGAAACATATTTAATTCGGGGTTACCTTCCGATATTCCAAAAATGATCCATTCTGCTTTTGGTACCAGTTTTATTTTAAATAATTTTGTGAAGATTTCAAACATTTCGTTCCAGAATTTTTGAATTTTAAACAAAAAACAAAAGAGTGCGCTATGTTAGCTTCTTGTGACTGACATTTATCACAAATGGATGAGACATTGGGGAAAAGTTTATTTATTTTAGTTTTTGAATAATATAGTCTATGTAATGTTTTACATTGGATTAGAGTATGTCGTACGTTGATCAAGCATTTATGCACATATAGTAAGTGTTTATCACAGCTCTCTTTTGAAATTTTTATAGCTAGTTCTTATTCCCAGTCTCTTCTAATACTATCGGTTGTAGGTATTTCTATATTCAAAATAATATTATATAAGTATGATATTAGATTTGCTGATTCAGCCTTTATCTTCATGGCTTCATCCAATAAGCCTAGGGACATGTTATGATAGTCTTTTGTGTATTTTTTCAGATAGTCACGGATTTGAAGATATTTGAAATATTGATTATTTTTCAAATTATATTTCAGTTGTAATTGTTGAAATGATAATAATGTTCCTAATTCATACAAGTCTCCGAGCATTTTGATTCCCGTTCTTTCCCATTGTGTAAATGATTTATCTATAATTGAAGGTTTAAACAAAGGGTTTATTGACTATTGGCATTAAAAGAGATAGATTTCTTAATTTTAAGTTCTGTTTTATTTGTTTCCAAGTTCTAATTGTACTATGTATCATTGGATTTTTATTATAATTTTTGTTATTCAAATTCATTGGTGAGAGGAGAGTCGCTCCTGTATTACGCGGAACGCAGTCCTCTCTCTCCATTACAATCCAATCCACCCGCTGGGCAGAGTTGTCCAGCAGGTGAATCATATTTTTAATATTTACTGGCCAATTATAGTACATAAAATTAGGGAGCGCTAGACCACCCATCCCTTTTGGTTTACTAAGGTGTGCTCTTTGTATTCTGTGGGATTTATAATCCCATATAAAGTTTGTAATGTCTGAGTCTAATTTTTTGAAAAACAAAGATATATTGGAATTGATTGAAATAAATATTGGATTTGCGGTAAAAAGATAATTTTATAGCATTTATTCGACCTATTAAAGACATCGGAAGCGTTTTCCAGAATTTAATTAGATTATTTAATTTCTTAAGTAAGGGGCCATAATTGGCATTAAACATTGCGTGATAGTTTCTAGTAATTTCAATTCCTAAATATTTAAATTTTTCTGTGGCTATTTTGAAGGGGAATTTCAAAAGATGTGTTGGGTCTTTCGGTTTTATTGACATAATTTCACTTTTGTTCCAGTTTATTCTGTATCCTGAGAAAGATCCAAAGTCCTCAATTAGATTTAATATGTTTGGTATACTGATTTGGGGTTTTGTGATATACAGTAGTACATTGTCTGCGTATAAGGATATTTTGTTATTTGAATATTTTGTATTATAACCGTAAATGTCCGGATGTGTTCTAATTTTTTTCAGCTAAAGGTTCAATTACCAGAGCGAATAACAGCGGTGATAATGAAAATCCTTGTCTATTACTCCTTGATAATTGGAATTTCGTAGATAGTATATTATTAGTTAATATTCTAGCCGTGAGTTCGTTATATAATAATTTTATCCATGCGATGAAGCTCTTTCCCATTTGAAATTTTTGCAACACTTTAATCATATAATCCCATTCTACTTGATCAAATGCTTTTTCTGCGTCCAATGAAATGATAGATAACTCTTGTTCTTGAGATTTGTGAGAGTGCATTATGTTAAACAGACGTCTCAGGTTATTAAATGAATGTCTCTTAGGTATAAATCCCGTCTGATCCTTATTTATTAATTTACTGACATATTGACAGTCTTCTAGCTAGTATTTTCGCTAATATTTTTGTATCCATATTTAACAAAGCAATAGCTCTATATGAGCCTGGTTCTTCTATATCTTTATCTTTTTTAAGTATTAATGTGATCGTTGATTCTGCTAGTGTTTCAGGTAAGGTTTATTCTTTAAAAGCGTATGTATACATTTTCTGTAGACGTGGGGTCTCGTGGTGTCGTAAAAACATTTATAAAATTCATTACTGAATCCGTCTGATCCTGGTGTTTTTCCATTCTTAAGGGTGTTTATTGTGTCTTCTATTTCCTTAGCTGTAATTTGTGCTCCCAGTTCCTCTTGTTCCTTCAATTCTACTTTTGGAAGGTTACAATCGTCCAAACATTCTGAAACTTGATTATTGTCTATTTGCGATTTCGATGTGTATAAATTCTTATAATATTGAGCAAATCTTTTATTGATATCATTAGGTAGTGTTAATAATTCCCCTCTATCTGATTTAATCTTTAAAATTGCATGATCTTTTTCACGATTTTTCAGTTGGCGTGCCAAAAGTTTATGGGGTTTATCCCCAAATTCAAAATGTTCTTGTTTTGTAATTTGGAATAATCTTATAATCTTCTCTGATAATAATTTATTTAGCTTAAATTTCAGTATTAAAAATTTATTATGTTTATCCATAGTTGGATCTTTAGCATTATCTATATCTAGTTGTCTGATTTGTTCTACTAATTGTCTATGTTCATTTTTATTCTTTTTGTTTTGATAAGCTTGATACGAGATAATAACTCCTATAATAAATGCTTTGAAGGATTCCCATAATAAAGTGGGCGATATATCTGGTGTATCATTTATCTCAAAAAATAGATCCATCTGTTTTTTTAGATATATACCCCCTTGTGGGTCTTTCAAAATTTGCGAGTTAAACCTCCAGAACGATTTGTTCGTAGAGATTCCTTCCAATTTTAAAACAAAAGTTAGCGGGGAGTGATCTGAAATCGTATTGGTGTGGTATTTAGGGTTCATTGTATAAGGGATTAGTTTTGAATCCACTAGGAAGTAGTCTATATGTGAGTATGTTTTATGTACCATTGAATAAAACGAATATTCCCTTCCAGTCGGGTTCGCGATCCTCCAAACGTCTGCTATATTTGTTTTTTTATATATGTATTTAAGAGTTCACTAGTTTTAGATTTCATATTACCTCTTTGTTTTTGCATCGATTTATCTAAGTATATCTAAAGCACAGTTGAAGTCTCCTCCAATTATAACATTTTGGTAGTTAAATTCTGCGATTTTATTCAGGATTTTATTAAAAAATTGAGGATTATCAAAATTGGGCGCGTGTATGTTTACCAAAGTGATTGGCGTAGCATGAATCTCTCCTGTGACTATAAGGTATCTCCCTTCCTTATCTGATATAATATGCTTTGATTTGAATGGTATTCCTTTGCGAGTAATAATTGCTGTGCCTCTGGATTTCGATTTATATGAGGAGTGAAATGTTTGGCCTATCCATTTCGCCCTCAATCTCATCCGGTCTTGATGTTTAAGGTGCGCTTCTTGTAGAAAAGAAATGTCCGTGTTATATGAATTCAACTGAGCTAGTATTTTGCCCCTTTTAATTGGTTCATTAATATCCCTTATATTCCAGCTACACAGTGTGATTCCTCCCATTTTCTTTTGTTTATCATCTTGCATATTCTCTGATTTTAGTGCCTTTATTTATTATGGTGCATCCATACCTCAGGACTCTGGATAGTTGGGGGGCGTCTATATTATTAACTTCCTTGGTAGATCACTTTTGGGATTTTCCTTGAAAAAACCCCACATAATAGTGACATATTGTGATTTTTTTTTTAAATTAACAAGTAAAATTACAGTGTCTGAAGAGTTCGACACTGTAATGCATGTCCCACGCGTCTGTGGGGTCCGACATTTATTTGACTTCCAAAATTGATGGTGTACGATTAGCTCCGCTCCTTTTATTACTCTATCCCTAAGAAGGCGGTGCCATTTCAAAATCAGCTATATTTCACCCAATTACATTATATATATATATGGGCCCTCAGCTTCCTCGCAGCACCACCGTATTACTCCTCATTCACTCCACCCGCGTCAACCTGTGTCCGTGAACTGACAGGAGCAGGGCCAGCAGATGAAAATGTTGGAACTGTTGGAAAGCAACAGGAGACAATGCCCTAATGTGGAGACTAATGGGATGGAAGATGAGGATAAGGGAACCCCAATGTGCTTCTGCAAGTGAGATAACAGGGTTTGAATAGTAGTGTAAAAAATGGAATGGACTTCAAAGCCAATAGCAAACCATTCCACTTCTACCCAGCTGAGATGCAGAGAATGTTACTCCGATTTTAAGAGTCAGAGTTAGAATTGAAATTGGTGTTACTATGGCAGTAGAAAGGATAACATGGCTTACATTTTCTGCACAAAGGCCACAGGCTTTACCATCTCTCGAGAACATCAGAATAATTGGAACATTGGAAAAAAAATGTGTATGTAACTGAACAATCTCTCAATATATTTTTATTAATGATTAGAACAAGACAGCTGCAAGCAGTAAGTATGTTTGGAGAAAACAAATACAGCTGCCAATGACTGGGGTAGCAAATGACAGGGTTCTGGATATTCTGAAGCACAACTCACAAATCAGAAGAAATGACATAAACTCATTCAGGAGATCACCAGCAATAACTTCATTAGATATTATATTTGTAGGGGTTTATTTATTTACCTTCCTTGCTCCGCTGGCAGAAAGTCAATTCAAAAAAATTACATTTTGCAAAGATTTAACCGTGCAAACGGTTTGTGTGATGTTGCTGAAATAAAGACGATGATCACCACCATTAAAGATAAAAGAATCAAAACTTTGCACTCAATCTAGGTTTAACATTAACCTGGGAATTGCGGGTATGAACAGAGAGAACAGTTCCTTAAGAATGATTTTATTTATCTAAAAGTTGAAACTCAGATAATTCCCTAATGTTATTCAAAGGAGTGACTATATTTTTCTGCATGATGGATTTCTTTATCATTCATTGAGTGCATTGGCAGGGCACCTGAACAAAGTATTCAAAGTAAATAGCACAGAGAGAAAACCACAAGTGGTTTGCAAGATGCTGATTCCACACTACTATGGGTCTAAAATCCAAAGGGATTAACATGACTGGATACTACATGTCAGTACAATGTCCTTTCCTCCTTAGGGCTTTGGGTTGAATCCAAGGCCAAATTAAAGGATAAAAGTTGCATCCTGACAAAGAAGTACACAAGTATGCACAATCTGAAGCTTGATCCTATTGGATATATCTACAACATAAATAGCACTGCTTTCAACAATAATTGGATTGTTACAGGGATCACAAGATGCTTACTGTAAAATATTGACCTGGTCCTCTGGTGAGATTAGGTTAAAGGCATGTTGTAATAGCTGGAATGATATGTTGCATCCAGCCGATAATGACTAGGACATAAAAACAATCTTATACTGAAGGCAAAAAAGCAGAACATTATTTCAGTCCTGTCATGACAAACTTAAAATTCTTGCGTAGTGCTTAACATTGAACTTTGGGCTTTTTTGGTTCAGCTCTTCATCTTATCCTCCTACCTTAATCACTTAATAATATCTATTTAAACTAACACTGGCCAACCCCCAGTGGAATGTATGTCCAACCTATCAACCTTGCCATCACTCTGACCATTTTTTCTGAAGCTGGATTCAGCATTAATTTGAACTGAATTTCCACCAGGAACAGTTACAAAATAACAGCTCCCTGTAACAAGGCAAATTATACAGATGTTGCCACAGTGAGTCTATAGTCCAGAACCAAAACAGTAAGCTGGGTTTGAATGGGGAAGCAAAAGAGAGAAAGGCCAAAAGAAAATTCAGACTTCAGGTTGAATCCAGATCCATAATATTCAGTGTATCAGACCGAAAACAGTGAATAGGTGGATTGTTATAAATCATTATCACCATGTTTAATCGTGTGATTCCAAGAAGATCAGGAGGAAAATCTAGATCGGCATTATGAAGCAAGAGGAACATCTTTAGTTTTTAGTTTAAGTTTTAGAAATACAGTGTGGAAGTATTTATGGCCCACCAAGTCTGCGCTGAGCAGTGACCCCCGCACACTAACGCTATCCTACACACACTAGGGACAATTTACAATTATACCAAGCCAATTAACCTGCAAACCTGTACATCTTTGGAGTGTGGGAGAAAACCAGAGCACCAGAGAAAACACATCAGAATGTACAAACTTAGTACAGCCAAGCACCCATAGTCAGGATTGAACTTGAGTCTCTGGTGCTGTAAGGCAGCAGCTCTACCGCTGCACCACTGTGCCTCCCTAACATTTGCTCCCCATTTCATTTCTTCTGATTATTGGAACATCCATCCCTTTTACTCTACACTTTGATTTTGCAAGCTCCATTCAACATTTCCCGCAGAGCAGATCTAAGATCAGCAGAGCTTTCTTTTCCAACCCATAGGTTGCCGAGGAAGTTGCAATATCCTATCACCCAACAGGAAAAATTATTTTAACCCAACATTGACTTTGCTTTGAGCCTGGAACCTATCCTCCATTCACAATTTTCCTATTACTCATCTTGGATTCAGAGGCATTAAAACATTTTGCACGGCGTGCTAAACAGACATATGTTGCATCCGTACATGCACAGATGTGTCACCTTAATCTACTTAATGGTTCCTGTGTTAAGGGGCCCTGGATAAAGCATTTTTAGTTGTCACTACCGTAATGATTCTTATCTTTCTGAATATGCTTTAACTGTATAACAAATTCTTCAAATTATACTTTTTTAACATTGCAATCCTATTATCCTTCAAAAATTCATAAATATTACATGTTGTTTTATAACTAATTCTGAAGTAGATGTATCTGTCAGATTTTATAATAATGGAAAATTCAGGAAATGTACAGCAGGTCAATTGGCATCAACGCGAAGAGTAAACAAAGTGTTCATTTCAGGCCCGTGAATTTTGATTACTCTTCTAGTGTACTACTAGATATATCACAGGATTTTGAAAAGAGTGGATTATTTTACATTCGTAATATTTTCAAATCTGAGCTTTTCTGCTCTTGGTCAGCTGAATGATGCCTTCAAAAATGTCCAATGTAATGTAATGTTCAAAACTGACCTTCACAGCAAAACTTGGACAGGGTTGTTATCTCTCATATCATAGCTAGTTCTGATTTCTAAACGTGAAGACAATCATTTGTCCAGCTTAAAGTAGTGTACTTTTATTTTTATTTAAAATATTAGTTTGTCTTTTTCACTCCTATTCAATAAACTAAAGATGAAAGTGAATTAATTATACTGAAAGTATTGTCTGCCAATTACCTTATACCCGGAGGCACAAAATGCAGCTTAACAAAATGATCTAAGAAACTGCGAGCTGACAGCTACTTGTTCTAACAAAGGTTTATACTTCTGGCAAAGGGAATTTGACTCTGTTTTATTGCTTAAGGTATAAGTGTAGTCTGTCACAATTTTCCAGCACTTGAGGATTATCAATATGGTTAGAAAAGGTTCCTGACAAAATGGACTGTCATATAACATCACTACTGCTGAAAGTGAAAGAAGTGGTAGGTTTTGCAACCCTGACCTTGAATTAGCTTGTTCATATTGTGTTGAGACATGTTGATTCTGACTTAATACATCAAGTGAAAAAGAGACAAATATTCTTATTCAAAATCTTTCAATGCAATCTTTTGTTTGCTTTTTAATGGTATGACTGTATGGCAAATCAAATTCCTCGTATGTTGCAAAACATATTTGGCTAATAAAGTATGATTGTGATTATTATTATTATGACAAGGAAATCTGATGATTGTGACTCATTGAAAATGAACTAGTTGTTGTCAAAGTTATTTATATTTTCAGTGAAAGTGTGAGAAAATTGGACAAAGGATTTACCAGAATACTCGCAATACACATTGTATTTTCCCCGGTACAATCTACTCTAAATAAATCAAAATATATTTTTTGGCTGAGTGCTCCTGTTGACATACCACAACGTTTAGCCCTGAGCAGTATCGTCATTGTTATCCCACAGCACAGTATGGAATGACACAAGTTCAAAGTCACCTTTGCTGCAGTTCCAGTCTTCCATCAGGCTTCCTGTATCAGTATAGACTGTGGTTTGTTGTTAGGATGATAGTGCACTGCCAATGCTTTGAGATAAAACCATTGTTTAAGATAACAATTCCCTGGAGGGAGAACCTCTGTCGAGGAGGGAAGGGTGGAGATGTTGAAAGAGGTTGGGGGGTGATATGTGGAGACTACAAAAGGCTGCAGATTATGGAATCTGAAAAGGAAAGTGATGAGAGGAACAAGATAGGGACGGTTGATAGAATCAGTTGGTGGAGGTGTTGAGGATATAACGGGTTGTTATTGGGTGATAGGCAAATAAAGCCAGGTGGGGGTGGGGGGGGGAGGGGAACTGGGTAATAGCAGGATGGAGAGGGTAGGGGTGGGGTGGTTGGGAAGAAAGGTGTGTGTGAAAGGACCCGAGTAGATGAGGAACAGAAGGGGTTCAGGTTAACTGAAACTACATAATTCAATATTAATGCTGTTAAGTTGTAGTCTGACCAGATGGAATATGAGGTCCTGTTCCTCTAGTTTGCATACAGCCTAGCCCTGGCAGCAGAAGAGGCCAGACTGCTCATTATGGGAATGAGGAGGGGAGTTAAAATAGTTTGCAATTGGGAAGTCAAGATGGACATTACAAACAGAGCACATGAGTGTCAGCAAAGTGGCCTTGCCATTGTTGAAGAGGCCACACCGAGAGCATGGAATTAAATAGACAAGGTTAAAGCAGGTGCAGGTGAAACTCTGTCTCACTGGGAAGGCCCATTTAAGGCCCGAGATGGTTGTGAAGGGGGAGATATCACTCCTCCCACTATTGAAGTGGATTAGTGGAGAGGAGGTGAAGTGATGAAGTATAATGTTCCCAGGAGACAAACTATCCCCTAACATTTACTATAAACCCATTGGCCCTCGCAGCTACCTCTATTATATCAGCTTTCATGGTGTCTCATAAAATAATGGCATCTCTTTCTCTCACATTCTCCATCTCCACCACCTGTTCATAAGATGAGACCTTCCACTCCAGGCCATAAGAAATGTCCTAATCTTTCAGAAAACGTGGCTTTAGCTCGAGACTCAGTTATAGAGTCATACAGCATGGAAACAGGCCCTGCGGCCCAACTCATCCATTCTGGCCAAGAAGCCCATCTATGTTAGTCCCATTTGTCCCCGTTTGACCCATATCTCTCTGAATCTTTCCTATCCTTGTACCTGTCCAAAAATATGTTTCCAGTAGTTGGAGAGTCTGGGCTCGGTCCACAAAGCCTGATGGGTCTCACGGCTGCTCATCGTCTTAATTCCCTTCCCGTTCCCATGCCGACATCCTGGGACTCCTCCACTCCCTGAGTGAGGCCACACATAAACCGGAGGAACAGCACCTCATATTCTGCTTGGATAGCATATAAACCAAGTAGTAACAAACAAACAACAATCATTTCCCCTTCCTCCACCCTTCCACCTATATCCTCTCATATTTCGCACCTCTTCTCCGCTTTTACACATTTTCTCACAGCCTTTTGCCTTCTTCCCATCTCTGGCATTTTTCCACCCATGTTTCCCCTCACCTGTATCCACGTGTCAGAATTTAACCCACCCCTCCTCTCTTCCAGCTTCACTGACTCTACTTCCATTGGTCTGAAGAAGGATCCTAACCAGAAACATTTCATACCCATGTTCTCCAGAGATCCTGTCATTTTTTCAAAAAAACAGCGTCTGCAGTTCCTTGTGATACAGTGTGGAAACAGGCCCTCTCAATTCCTCTCATGATTTTGTATACCTTTATAAGATCTCCCCTCATTCTCCTGCACTCCATGGAGTAGGGACCCAGCCTACTCAACCTCTCCCTATAGCCCACACCCTCTAGTCCTGGCAACAACCTCGTAAATCTTTTCTGAACACTTTCAAACTTGACAATATTTATTTATATAACTAAAAGTCTAATCTTGACCACTTCCTGTCTGCACTGTATATTAATTTTAGAAAAAACTCCACCATATATCCATATGATTTTTGGCCATCTTACTCATAGTCCTCCTCCACCGAGGCAGCCCCAAGGATCTTTCTGATCGATAAAAAAGAAAAAAGATACGAGTGTTTAAAAAATCTTGAGTTCAGCTGATTGGTCCTTTTGCCTGTTAATCACCATGATTAAGGTAACGCCCCTTCTGGGAGGAAGGCAGGATTATAAAACCCCGGATGCCTGGATGTGAATCAGTCACTCTGAAAGATCGCGAGGGAGAGGCCACAACACTGATTCTGCTGTGAGTCTACTGAACTGTGTCTGCCCTTTTTTATGTGCTTTATGTATTTATGTGGT
This sequence comes from Leucoraja erinaceus, assembly GCF_028641065.1. NCBI lineage: Eukaryota > Metazoa > Chordata > Chondrichthyes > Rajiformes > Rajidae > Leucoraja > Leucoraja erinaceus. Next base: position 57,627,885 of record NC_073377.1, read on the forward strand.
TATGTGCTTTATGTAGTTAACCATTTATGTGGTTGCAATAAATGATTTGTAAGCCAGCAATGTGCTTGCAATGAATGATGATTTGTTAACCCTTAATATGCTTGCAATAAATGATTTGTTAGCCAGCAATGCGCTTGCAATGAACGATGATTTGTTAACCCTTAATGTGCTTGCAATAAATGATTTGTTAGGCCTTAATGAAATGAGTTGTTTGGTCTGCCCTGTGCTTGAAATTGAAATGGAAATGGAAATGAAATGAAATGAGTTGTTTGGCCTGCCCTGTGCTTTAACCATATAACAATTACAGCACGGAAACAGGCCATCTCGGCCCTACAAGTCCGTGCCAAACAACTTTTTTTCCCCTTAGTCCCACCTGCCTGCACTCATACCATAACCCTCCATTCATTTAGAAACATAGAAACATAGAAATTAGGTGCAGGAGTAGGCCATTTGGCCCTTCGAGCCTGCACCGCCATTCAATATGATCATGGCTGATCATCCAACTCAGTATCCCGTACCTGCCTTCTCTCCATACCCCCTGATCCCCTTAGCCACAAGGGCCACATCTAACTCCCTCTTAAATATAGCCAATGAACTGGCCTCAACTACCCTCTGTGGCAGAGAGCTCCAGAGATTCACCACTCTCATCCATATGCCTATCCAATTTATTTTTAAATGATACCAATGAACCTGCCTCCACCACTTCCACTGGAAGCTCATTCCACACCGCTACCACTCTCCGAGTAAGAAGTTCCCCCTCATATTACCCCTAAACGTCTGTCCCTTTTGCTTTGGCATTGCTTTCCTTGAGCCCACCTGAAATGAAAGCAAATGGATTGTTTTGTTGGTTGGCCCCGCCTGCCCTGTGCTTGACTTGACTTGACTTGAAATGGATTTACTTGACATGAAATGGATTGAAATGGATTGTTGGCCCTGCACCAGGTGACGGCAGGTGGATAGATGGTGGGAAAAACGGGAGCACACCGGGATAAGTTGAATCAGTTGTGATCTTATTGATTGACAATAATGAATGAATGAATATGTTTATACTAATTCAAGGGACCAATTGGGGGAGAGCTCCTTTCACAGCGTGTGGAGAGTCTGTCCAGGGGTAAAGTTGCGGGGAGGGCAGGAGCATTGAGAAGGAGGGGGGGCGGGGATCAGCCCACTCGCTCATCGGTGCCACTGGCGCTCCAGGCACGGAACCACCGCATTACGGCCGGGGTGGGAAGCAGCTTGGGTGGCTGCGAGCGATCTCCGGGACCAGACAACAGAACTGGCCACCACTTCAGCGCCTTCTGCCGGCCTGCTCACCTCTGGCAGTGATCTCCGTCTGAGCATCTCTCACCTGCCGCTCACCGGCTTAATTCATGTAAGTCATTTCCCGCAAATCCTTAAATTCCCACAGCCAAATAACTTCAATTGGTGCCTTGATGGCGCTGTCGGAAATTAAGGATTTGCGGGAAGTGGCTGACATGAATGAGCCCGGCGAGCGACAGGAGAGTGGTTTTCAGACGGAGAGCACTGGGGGCTTGCAGAAGGAGCTGTCCATTACCGGCGGACGCTCGCAGCCACCCGAGCTACTTCTCCCCGCTGGCCACAAAGTGGTGGCTCCGTGCCCGGAGCGTCGCAAGTGTGTTACTTGTATGATCCCCGACCCCCTCCTTCTCAACACTCCTGCCCTCCCCACAACTTTACCCCGGGTCACTCCCCATATGCTGGTAATTCTACCCCCCGGGAAATACAGTATTTAAAACCATACAGCACCAAGAAATGTACTTACCACATCATCGGTACACAAACTACATTTTTCTCTCTTTGTTTCCTAAGATACTCTTAAGATAATGACAAATCATTGAAAAAGCTACTTTTCTTAACTACTAAACCAGGTTTGCTTCTTAATAAACAAACACCACACATCCTGTTTGGTAGACCAGTTCAAAACTTTACTTAACATCGGCCGATGGAAGGGAGCGAGCATTCCAGCTAAGTGACCAATGTAGACACTTAACTGTGCTCAGCCACCTTCCCTTAACAACAGAATTACATTGCCTTAAATAGGGTTTATTTGTCCCCTTAGCACATTCCACAGACATTAGTCATGGTCAGAGGTACAGGAAAAGGTTTCCACAGAATGCATCACATCAAACCTTTTTTTTACATGGTACAAGATATACTAAAAACATTGGCCGTTTGCTTTAGGTCATTTTATCTCCAAATAGACCAACCTAGCTCTTTTCGCTGCTTCCTCTGTCATTTGGTCCCTCATAAACATAGGTCATTTGTTTACAAAGATGTGACTGGCTATTTCTCTCTTCCTTTATTGCCTCCTCCCCATAAACATTGGTCATTTGGTTTATGCCATCTTACTTCAAAGATATCTCTCTTCCTCTCTGTCACTTCCTCACTCGGGAGACAATGTTATAGGATTTATTATCTCACACACACCGCAACCTGAGGCAAGCCTAATTTGACACTAAATATAAGCTGTAAGCTAGCCCAGAACCCAATTTAATATCTTCTTATATTTTTAACTAAAATTCGGCTTCATCATCATGTGCACTACCTGCAAAACCACTCACTTTTGTATCATCAGCAAACTTGCTAATCTTGCCCTGTATGTTCTCATCCAAACAGTAACGGGCCCAGCACCGAACCTTGAGGCACACCACTATTCACAGGCCTCTGGTCCAAGAAGCAGCATTCCACCATCACCCTCTACTTCTTTCCATGGAGCCAATTTTTATCCTTTCATCTATCTATCCTTGGATCCCATGCGATCTAACCTTCCAGAGCAGCCTAGCATGCGGAAACCTGTTGAATGCCTTACTAAAATCCATGTACACAACATCTCTGCCCACATTGATCTTTTTGGTCACTTCTTCAAAAAATCAATCAGATTTGATAGACACAACCTCCTACGCACAAAACCATGCTGACTATCCCTAATCAGCCATTGCCCATCCAAATGCCTGGATAAACTATTCCTCAGAATACTTGACATGTTCTTCATTTTGTTTGGAGGGAAGGATATCAAGCTGAAAGTTCATATGTTTTTAACTCATAGGAGCAGAATTCAGCCATTATGCCCATCGAGTCTACACGACCATTCTTGGCTGATCTATCTTTCTCTCATAACCCTATTCTCCTGTCTTCTTCCCATAATCCTTGACAAACTCACTAATCATAAATCTATCAATATCTGAAATAATCACACTCTACTTAGGTGCAGCTCAATCTGCTGGGTATTTCTAACATTCTCTATTCTACAGATTTCCTGCATCTGCATTTCTCATTTTTTTAACCATCGCCTCTAACTCTCCAATGCAGCAATCTCACAGTCTTAAAATAAGCAGATTGTACTCTTATGAAACATGCACACTTTCAAACTGAAATATCTATAATAAATATTACAGTAGAATTGAAAAATTCTTTGGAGGCATGACTGAATTTCATTACTTCTATATAAGGTAGAAATGCAGTATTGTAACGTTGCCAACAGATGTAAACATAGTTCTCCAAAAGACCGCAAGGGTCACATTTTGATTTTGTAAACATAGCTTATTTATGTGTCCAATGAAAACCCTCCAAATAAATAAATATATTCGGCACCCAATGACTACCAAAGATTTTTCCAACATAGCTTTTCATATTTGTGCAGGTATTTCCAATGTTAAGCAACGGAATGGAGCAGATTTGAGTTTCAAATCTAAAGACTGAAATGCAAGATGTTTTCCTTCCATTTTGTGGAAATTATTATCTTTTTCCTTTACACAAAGCACAACAGTACTGCTATGAGAAATTATCTTGATGGCTGAAACAAACCCAAGAAAAAATGTGATTCATATTCTCTGAGGTTCTCTCAAGAAACATCTGGCCGAATGTAATGAGTACTGTGATTAAGACTTTTTTGGCTTGATGTTTCTAATTCTGTTTCACTGTCCTTTCATGTACATCCAATGCGGAGTTGCAGTATCACGTTCATCAGAGGGCATTGGGTAATTTGCTGATATGCAAGAAGGACCATGGGCTGGAGACTTAGAATCACAGGAAATTAAAGACATGGAAGGCCATTCAGCTCATCATAACTATGCTGGTTGAAAACGAGCTATCCAACCTGATCCCTTGTAATTTATGGCTCTGAAAATGCTTATCCAAAGTATTTTCCATTGTAACTAGGGTTTCTTTTTCTACTATCTGTTCAGGAAGAAATGTCAAAACCCTTATCACACTGTACGTGAAAAAAATCCTTGTACCTTAGTTTTTGACATTGCTATTAAGGGAATTCAGTCTTTCATATTTACACTGTCTATCTAGCAATGTTACAAAATTTTGAGATTTAAAAAATCAAGTCTGCAATTTATCCCATCAGATAAAGCATAAAAAGAAGTTTAATTTGACACCTAATTCACTTTCATATCTTCAGTATTAAAAAGGTTATGGCCATTTTCATACTCGGAAATTAGCATCTTGTTCCCTATTGATTTTCCATTGACTTAACACAAAAGCTGTGATCGAGGACAGTCTAAAGCCCATAACTTTATTAAAAATGAAGAGAACTGAAATACATTTTCAGTTATTATAGATTGAAGCATTCTGAAACAAATATTAAACAATCTTACTTGGATGACCTGACATTAAAGCATATAATTAGTTAGTTACCCAATTGTAGCTAATTCCAAAATTCAATTACTAGACATCTATTCATATTTAAGGAAAGATTAACATTTTTAAATAGCCTAAGTGTCCAAAGAACATTCAGACAAGAATTCACAATAAAACATGATTTTTAAATCACATTGACATTAATTTATAGGCCAAATGGAAGGAATTTAGTGTTCAATTGCTGTAAATTAATGGCCATTTAAATCAGCTTTCGAGTGGGATCATGTGGAACGTGATGGTTTGGAACGTTCTCATTGTGGTGAATTTGTACCCCATATGCCCAGAAAAATACTGCAGGATTTAATGGGCCCCCAAATCAGCTACTCGCAACATAAAATTTTGTATAAATTGATCTTAAGGAGCACTTTTTAATGTAAAAATAAACTGCTTTCCTTGCGTTGTCCTCTACATGAGATCCGTCCCGTTGGCGGCGGTCGCGGGTTTAGAGGATGATTTTTAACCTACTATAACAATTAAATAAACAAATTTAGTTTAAAAATAGCTGCAGCGAACGAACCTCGCAGCGATTTTTCGTCAGCAACTAAGTAGGATGAACAACCTCGATTTGAATAGCCGAGAGAAAATCGCATTTTAAACCCACCCCCCCCCTCTCAAAGGCGCCAAAATCGCGCACACGGGCAGCGACAGAACTGCAGCGCCGCTGAAGGTAAGTTTTGCAACATACCTAGTCTATCATACTCTTAATTATATACACCTCACAAGACTTTTCTCAGCCTCTTCCATTACAAATAAAACATCCTGAGTTTATCCAGTCTTCCCTGAGGCTGCACAGCAACTGCAGATGCTGGAATCCTCCGTAGAACCCAAAGAGCTGGAGTAACTCAGTGGACCAGGCAGCATCACATCAACGCTTTATGTTCTACTTCCCTCATGGCTAGAATTTGTCCAGTCTGGCATCATCCTCTTAAATCACCTACCGCCTTTCCCATCCAATCGTCCCGTAATCTGACGACCAGAATTGTACACCTACTAAGGTATGGTCTAGCCAGTATTAAATATATTTGAAACATAACTGTCTTCCTTTATATGAGATGCTTCAGCTTATAAATGTCTTATCAGCATGTCCTTCTACTTTAGCTCTGTGAACATTCTCCACACCATGGTCCTCCGCACCACTCCACAAAACCCCATTTACTGTGTTTTCCTTTAGTTTGTTGCACTTTTCCAAATTCAATACACAATAAACAAATGCATTGCCCAAGCAATGATGCAGCAGTAGAGCTGCTGCCTTGCAGCGGCAGAGACCCGAGTTCAATCCTGACTACGGGTGCTGTCTGTACAGAGTTTGTGCGTTCTCCCTATGACCTGTGTAGTTTACTTCTAGATCTTTGGTTTCCTCCCACACTCCAAAGTCGTACAGGTTTGTAGGTTAATTGGCTTGGTATCAATGGAAATTGTCCCTAGTGTGTGTGGGATAGGGTTAGTGTGCAGGGATCGCTGGTCGATGAGGAATGACTGGGGTGAGACAAAACATGCAGGTTTGTAGGTTAAATTACTTCTGTAAAGTGCTCCTAGACAGACTTTTAGACTTTAGAGCTACAGCATGGACACAGGCCCTTCATCCCACGTCCATGCCAACCAGCGATCACCCCATACATTGACACTATCATACACACAAGGGATAATTTACAATTTTACCAAAGCTAATTAACCTACAAACCTGTGCCACTTTGGAGTGTTCGAGGAAACCGGATCACCTGGAGAAAACCCAGTCACAGGAAGAATGTACAAACTCCGTACAGACAGCACCTGTCATCAGGATCGAAACCGTGTCTCTGGCACTGTAATGCAGCAACTCTACTGCTGCGCCACTGTGCCGCCCAGTCTCTAGAGGATGGATGCAAAAGTTAGATAACTATTGTGAACGGCTGATTGTTGGTCAGCGTGGACTCAGTGGGCCGAAGGGCCTGTTTCCATGCTGTATCTTTCTTGATTAGTACAGGTGTCAGAGGTTTTTGGGAGAAGGCATGAGAATGGGGTTAGGAGGGAGAGATAGATCAGCCACGATTGAATGGCAGAGTAGACTTGATGGGCTGAATGGCCTAATTCTGCTCCTATCACATGATCTTATGAATCAATCAAGTAGCTTGCATGTGGATCTATGCATCGCAACCAGTCTGATTGAAGCCAGATAGGTATGTCACAATATGGCAGATATGACTGGCCCAGGAGAGGTTGGAGCAGGAGGAGCAGCGTCCGGGCGGTGAGTTTAAAATCCGAGCACGGGGCTATGTTGCACAGAGGCCCAGGAGCGGTTGGAGCGGGAGGGGGACCCACTCTGCAATGTTCCATCACACTTCAAAGGAAGTGGGCTGGAGGAAGCCACTGATTGGTGGAAGTGGACGAGAGGAAGCAGCTGATTGGGAGCAACCCCAGGTTTGCATTTCTGCTTTCTGGTTAAGGGTTCAGAGAGTTAAGGGTTCAGAGAGTTAAGGGTTCAGAGAGTTAAGGGTACAGTGCTTTTTAGTAAAGGTACAGTTTAAAGGATTAAGATTTTTACAGTGTGAGTGAGTTGATTTAATTTGGGGGTAAGCCATGCCAGTTGAGATCGGCCCCATGGTTTGCTCATCCTGCAACATGTGGGAGATCAGGGATATGGTCGGTGTCCCTGGTGACTAAGTTTGCAGGAAGTGTGTCCAGCTGCAGCTCCTGGCAGACTGCATTCAACGATTGGAGCTGCGGCTGGATTCATACTGGAGCATCCATGATGCTGAGAAAGTCATGGACAGCACGTTGGTCACACCGCAGGTAAAAGGTAAGAGGACAGAAGGGGAACGGGTGGCCAATAGCCAGCGTAGCAGTAGGCAGGTAGTGCAGGAATCCCCTGCGGTCATCTCCCTCCTAAACAGATATACCATTTTGGATACTGTTGAGGGAGATTGCTCATCAGGGGAATGCAGCAGCAGCCAAGTTCATGGCACCATGGGTGGCTCTGCGGCACATGAGGGGGGGAAAAAGAGTGGAAGGGCAATAGTAATAGGGGATTCAATTGTCAGGGGAATAGATAGGCGTTTCTGCGGCCGCAAACGAGACTCCAGGATGGTATGTTGCCTCCCTGGTGCAAGGGTCAGGGATGTCACTGAACGGCTGCAGAACATTCTGGAGGGGGAGGGTGACCAGCCAGTTGTCGTGGTGCATATTGGCACCAACGATATAGGTAAAAAATGGGATGAGGTCCTACAAGGTGAATTTAGGGAGCTCGGAGATAAACTGAAAAATAGGACGTCAAAGGTAATAATCTCTGGATTACTACGTGCCACATGCTGGTCAGAGTAGAAATGGAGGATATTGCAGATGAATACGTGGCTTGAAAAATGGTGCAAGGGGGATGGATTCAAATTTATAGTGCATTGGAACCAGTTCTGGGGGAGATGGGACCAGTACAAACAGGACGGTCTGCACCTGAGCTGGAATGGAACCAATGTCCTTGGGGGAGTGTTTGCTAGTGCTGTCAGGGGGGATTTAAACTAATGTGGCAGGGGGATGGGAGCATGAGCAGAGAGACAGAGGGGTGTAAAATGAGGGTAGAAGCAATAGGTAGCAAGGTGAAAAGTAAAAGTGGCAGGCAGACAATTCCAGGGCAAAAATTAAAAAGGGCCACTTTTCAAAATAATTGTATAAGGGGTAAGAGTGTTGTAAAAACAAGCCTGGAGGCTTTGTGTCTCAATACAAGGAGCATTTGTAATAAGGTGGGTGCGTTGAATGTGCAGATAGTTATTAATGAATATGATATAGTTGGGTTCACGGAGATATGGCTCCAGGGTGACAAAGGCTGGGAGCTGAACATCCAGGAAAAGAAAGGAAAGGAAAAGGTGGGGTAGTGTTGCTGGTTAGAGAGGAGATTGATGCAATAGAAAGGAAGGACATTAGCTTGGAGGATGTGGAATCGATATGGGTAGAGCTGCGAAACACTAAGGGGCAGAAAACGCTAGTGGGAGTTGTGTACGGGCCACCCAACATTAGTAGTGGAGTTGGGGATGGCATCAAACAGGAAATTATAAATGCGTGCAACAAAAGTAAAACAGTTATAATGGGTGACTTCAATCTACATATAGATTGGGTGAATCAAATTGACAGGGGTGCTGAGGAAGAGGATTTCTTGGAATGTATGCGGGATGGTTTGCTAAACCAATATTTAGATGAACCAACAAGAGAGCAGGCTATTCTAGACTATTAAGAAATGAGGAAGGATTAGTTAGCAGTCTTGTTGTGCATGGCCCCTTGGGCAAGAGTGACCATAATATGGTTGAGTTCTTCATTAGGATGACAATCTTAATTCAGAAACAAGGGTTCTGAACTTAATGAAAGGTAACTTTCAGGGTATGAGATGTGAATTGGCCAAGATAGATTGGCAATTGATTCTTAAAGGGTTCACGGTGGATATGCAATGGAAGGCATTTAAAGACTGCATGGATGAACTACAACAAATGTTCATCCCAGTTTGGTAAAATAATAAATCAGGGAAAGTAGTGCATCCGTGGAACAAGGGAAATCAGGGATAGTATCAAAACAAAAGATAACATAACATAAAGATAAAAGCATACAAATTAGCCAGAAAAAACAGCCTACCAAAGGACTGGGAGAAATTCAGAGTCCAGCAGAGGAGGACAAAGGGGTTAATTAGGAAAGGAAAAATAGATTATGAAAGAAAACTGGCAGGGACCATAAAAATTGACTGCAGAAGTTTTTATAGATATGTGAAGAAAAAGATTAGTTAAAACAAATGTAGGTCCCTTGCCGTCAGAAACGGGTAAATTGATCATGAGGAACAAGGACATGGCACACCAATTGAATACCTACTTTGGTTCTGTCTTCACTAAGGAAGACATAAATAAACTGCCAGAAATAGCAGGGGACCTGTGGTCAAATGAGATGGAGGAACTGAGTGAAAACCAGGTTAATCGGGAAATTGTGTTAGGTAAATTGAATTGAATTTCAAGGCCCATAAATCCCCAGGGCCAGATAGACTGCATCCCAGAATACTTAAGGAAGTAGCCCCAGAAATAGTGGATGCATTAGTGATAATTTTTCAAAACTCTTTAGATTCTGGAGTAGTTCCTGAGGATTGGAGGGTAGCTAATGTAACCCCAATTTTTAAAAAGGGAGGGAGAGAGAAAACGGGGAATTACAGACCAGTTAGTCTAACATCGGTAGTGGGGGAAAATGCTAGAGTCAGTTATTAAAGATGGGATAGCAGTATATTTGGAAAGTGGTGAAATCATTGGACAAAGTCAGCATGGATTTATGAAAGGTGATCATGTCTGACGAATTTTATAGAATTTTTCGAGGATGTAACTACTAGTGGATAAGGGAGAACCAGTGGATGTGTTATATCTGAACTTTCAGAAGGCTTTCGACAAGGTCCCACATAATAGTATGCAAACTGAAAGCGCACGGTATTGGGGGTTCAGTATTGATATGGATAGAGAACTTGCTGGCAGACAGGAAGCAAATAGTAGGAATAAACGGGTCCTTTTCACAATGGCAGGCAGTGACTAGTGGGGTACCGCAAGGCTCAGTACTGGGACCCCAGCTATTTACAATATATATTAATGATTTTGACCAGGGAATTGAATACAACATCTCCAAGTTTGCGGATGACACAAAGCTGGGGGGCAGTGTTAGCTGTGAGGGGGATGCTAGGAGGCTGCAAGGTGACTTGGATAGGCTGGGTGAGTGGGCAAATGCATGGCAGATGCCGTATAATGTGGATAAATGTGGGGTTATCCACTTTGGTGGCAAGAACAGGAAAGTAGACTATTATCTGAATGGTGGCCGAATAGGAAAAGGGGAGATGCAATGAGACATGGGTGTCATGGTACACCAGTCATTGAAAGTAGGCATGCAGGTGTAGGAGGCAGTGAAGAAAGCAAATGGTATGTTAGCATTCAAAGCATAAGGATTTGAGTATAGGAGCATGGAGTTTCTACTGCTGTTGTACAGGGTCTTGGTGAGACCACGCCTGGAGTATCGTGTACAGTTTTGGTCTCCTAATTTGAGGAAAGACATTCTTGCCATAGAGGGAGTATAGAGAAGGTGCAACAGTGATTCCTGGGACGGCAGGACTTTCATTTAAAGAAAGACTGGATAGACTCGGTTTGTACTCGCTAGAATTTAGAAGATTGAGGGGGGATCTTATAGAAACTTACAAAATTCTTAAGGGGTTGCACAGGCTAGATGCAGGAAGATTGTTCCCGATGTTGGGGAAGTCCAGAACAAGGGGTCACAGTTTAAGTATAAAGGGGAAGTCTTTTAGGACCGAGATGAGAAAAAGATTTTTCACACAGAGAGTGGTGAATCTGTGGAATTCTCTGCAACAGAGGGTAGTTGAGGCCTGTTCATTGGCTATATTTATGAGGGAGTTAGATGTGGCCCTTGTGGCTAAAGGGATTAGGGGGTATGGAGAGAAGGCAGGTACAGGATACTGAGTTGGATGATCAGCCATGATCATATTGAATAACGGTGAAGGGCCGAATGGCCTACTCCTGCACCTATTTTCTATGTTTCTATGCTTCTATTAAAGTAACTGCAGGCAGCTTGCATTCTGTGTGCCTTCTGGTCTTCATTCCTTTTTGTACTATTTAAACTATAAAATGATTTATTTGCACCACTTTACAACCAACCCATATCATTAATTACGAACAGCTTGGCTTGCTAACAACCATGGAACTTTATACCTTGCACTTAGGTGCTTTGTAAACATCTGTGAAAAGTTATATTTTAAAGCACCCTTTTTATGTCCACCTGATTCTTCGGTCGGTCTTATAAATACTCCAATTACTTTCAGCCTTTATAGTAATGAGCTGAGGATGGTTGTCTATTTTAAGTTTCTCCTGACATACAATAATATTTTGTGAATGGCATGTGGGCAACATGAAGCAAGACTCGCAGTATATGTGCTAGGCATAGAAGGAAATAAAAATCCATGGTCTCAGAAATTCTTAGGTGCCAAGAAAGAAGGGTGAACCCCCTGCCTGTTGATTAACAAATTGTTTTCTTAAGGATTCGCATTGCAAAATGTTATTGTCCTTCAGTGCTAAGTCCAACGACCTTGCTCCCTGTCTTTAGACATTAGTTTACACTTTAGAGATATAGCACGGAAGCAGGCCCTTCGGCACAGCGTGTCCATGCCAACCAGCGATCACCTGTACACTATCCATCTAACACAACTAACACTATCCAACACACTACAATTTTACTGAAGCCAATGAACCAACAAATCTTTATATCTTTGGAATGTGGGAGGAAATCGGAGCACCCGGTTCAACTACACTTGAATGTTGTCTTCGTCTTGCTGCATGCAGGCATGTACTTGTTCAGTAAGTGTGGGAATCTCAGGTGACACCAAAATGGATGATATAATGGTATTGTTGTCAGAACATGGGTGTAAATGCTTCTGCTTTTTATTTAGCATTCATATGCTAAATCTGTCTCCGACCGGAAGGCATTGCAGAGGGTGGTGAAAATTGCCCAACGCATCACCGGTTCCTCGCTTCCCTCCATTGAGTCTGTCCAAAGCAAGCGCTGTCTGTGGAGGGTGCTCAGCATCGCCAAGGACTGCTCTCACCCCAACCATGGACTGTTTACCCTCCTACCATCCTGGAGGCGCTACAGGTCTCTCCGTTGCCGAACCAGCAGGTCGAGGAACAGCTTCTTTCCGGCGGCTGTCACTCTACTCAACAACGTACCTCGGTGACTGCCAATCACCACCCCCCCCAGACACTTATTATTATTTATTCAAATCGTTTGCTATGTCGCTCTTCCAGGGAGATGCTAAATGCATTTTGTTGTCTCTGTACTGTACACTGACAATGACAATTAAAATTGAATCTGAATCTGATCTGAATCTTGACCCTGCCATCATTGAGTAGGGGGATGTCCTTGGATCCTCCTCAACCACAACCCGTTGGTTGTGAGATTGCTCGTCTCAGTCTATTGTATCCTGTTTTGTTAGTTTGTATGCATACAATTCTGCCATCAAGTCATAAATTAGAAACAGCATGGAAACAGGCCCCTCACTCAACTAACTGAAGCTGACCAAATTATCTACTGATCTCCAGTCTGAAGAAGGGTCTTGACCTGAAACCGTCACCCATTCCTTTTCTCCAGAGATGTAGCCTGTCCCACTGACTTACTCCAGCATTTTGTGTCTATCTACTGAGTCCCATTTGTCTGCATTTGGTCCACATTCCTCTATCTATATACCTGTCCAAACATCTTTTAAATGGTGTACCTTCCTCTACAGCTCTTCTGGCAGCTCGTTCCATATACCCCTCACCCTCCGTGTGAAGAAATACTCCTCTGGTTCCTTTTAAATTGTTCACTTCTCACCTTAAACCTTTGCCCTCTGGTTTTGCAGCTTTATGGGGTATCCCATACAAGTCCTCTATGAAGCAGCCAATTTAAAATCTTGTTTGGCTGTTCTACACCTCACTTTTTTCCCTTTCTCTCCTCCCTTCATCCTCACCTCTTTTTCTTCTTCTTCTTCTTTTGCCTCTTCTCCATCTCTCAATCCTTTTCTGCTGAGATGAAGAGGCACAATTAGGTCATTTGCAAGTTGTAAATCATTTGACATCATTGAATGACAGGAAATAGGTGCAGGAAAATGTATTTGTAAAGAATGAACCATTATTTTCAATTGTTTCCACTTCTAGATGGCTTAACCTGGTCTTGGTTATTCACAGCACCAGCCTCATGGTTATGCACTAAGTTGGTAGTGGCTTTATCGCTGTGGTCACTAATTGTATGTATGGTTTTACTTGGATATTGTTAATGTAAATACTTCAATCAACTGGTGTAAACTACCAAGCAACATGAAATCACCAAAGATCGACACAAAGTGCTGGAGTAACTCAGCGGGTCAGGCACCATCTTTTGAGAAAAAAGATAGGTGACATTTCGAGTTTGGACCTCTCTTCAGTTGGAAAGTAGGGGGGGGGGGGGGGGGGGGGTGAAGATCAGGAGGCAAGAAAAGACCAGGACTAATCAGGGCCAGCCACAAATGAGCCAAAGGCCGGGTTGCGCCCTTGTGGGCCCATTGTTGGCTGGAGGAAGATGTGAAATTAAGAGGGACATACTGTGGAGGCAGTGGTCAAGCATGTCATCACCAACAGGATTGCCAACATATTAGTTTTGAGGACATTTTCACTAAGCTGCTTCTAGTTGAATTGTCTGTTTGTTAATATGTTGTTACTTGTTGTGTATTTTATCTCATTGAGGCCTTAGCTAAGCATTAGTGCACAAACTGGCCATTTGATGATTGATAACCACACTGAGTCTAACTACTGGCATTAGGAACAGATTGTAGCACTGCAGGGCCTGCACATACTGCACATTTTTCAGTTTTTTTAGGATGAACATCCCACTAAACCGAACATTAAATTTAACAAGGAGCGCACGATAAATTGTCCTTGGCTTTATGCCCGCTCAAAGTTTAATTTAATTTAATTTTTTGTCCAAAGCACGTCCAGGATTGGGGAAGCAGTCAATGTGGTTTGTTGCGTCAAATTGGAAAGATGTTAACAAGTTGCAATGAGGAGCTTTAGAGAGTTCTTGCTGGATCAACACCGTGTCTAGCAATATTACACCATTTTGAGATTTTAAAAATCAAGTCTGTAATTTATCCCATCAGATAAAGCATAAAAATAAGTTTAATTTGATGCCTAATTCACTTTCATATCTTCAATATTAAAAATGTTATGGCCATTTTCATACTCGGGAATTAGCATCTTGTTCCCTATTGCTTTTCCATTGACCAACACAAAAGCTATGATCGAGGACAGTCAAAAGCCCATAACTTACTTAAAAATTCAAGATTCAAGATTCAAGATTCAAGATTCAAGATAGATTTAATTGTCACATGTGCCTGATGGCACAGTGAAATGAATTACCATACAGCCATACAATAAAAATCAACAGGACACAACACACTATAGGGTTTAACATAAAACATCCCCACACAGCAGAATCAATGTTTCCCACTGTGTGGGAAGGCACCAAAGTCAGTCTTCTTCCTCCACTGTTCCCCGTGGTCAGGGTCTCCCTGTGCCCTCCGCAGTTGCCGCTACGGGCGGCCCGATGTTCAGGACCGCACGCCGGGGTGTTAAAAGTCCGACGTCGGGGCTGCGGGACGTCCTCAGCGGCGTGGACACAGAGTCGGCCCCCTCCTACCGGAGTCTGCGGCTCCCAAAGTCCGCAGGCCGCGCCGGGTGGAGACCGCTGCTGGAGACCCTCTGCAAGGCGCCCCAGGACTCCACGATGGCCGTCAGCGCCGCCCGCGTTGGAAGCTCTCCGTACCAGAGCTCCACGATGTTGGAGCAACGGCTCAATGCTCCGGAGCTCCAAAGGCGACCCAGGTAGGCATCGCCCGCTCCGCGGTGACTCCAGCGCTGCGCCGCCGCTGTAGCAGCCCTGGTCCGGTTCCCGGTCCCCGGCAGGAAAGGCCGCTCCGATCCAGCTGGTAGGCCGCGAGGTGGGGGGCGAGGACGCGACTCGGAGAAATAGTCGCGTCCCCGCCAGGAAGAGACTGGGAGACGGTTTCCCCCTTACCCTGCCCCCCTCTCCCACATAAAAAAGTTAAAGTTTCCCCCAACACAAAACTTTGGACTAACTAAAAATAATAAAAAAGACAGAAATAACAGACAGGCTGTAGGCAGAGGCTGCTGCCAGTGCAGCACCCCTAGTGAAATTCAGAGAACTGAAAGAAATGTTCAGTTATTATAGATTGAAGCATTCTGAAACAAATATAAAACAATCTTACTTGGATGACCTGAAATTAAAGCATTTAATTAGTTAGTTACCTAATAGTAGCTAATTACAGAATTCAATTACTACATCTATCCATTTCTTAAGAAAAGATTAACATTTTTAAATAGGAATTTAATGTTTAATTCCTGTAATTTAATCATCTCGTGTGGGTTTTTGTGGAACGCGATCGATTGGAACGTTGCGGTTTGTGGTGAATTTGAACCCCATATCGGCAGGAAAAACACTGCTGGTTTGTATATTTACATAATCACATTTTCGCCAATGAAATTTTGATTAAAGTCATCCTAAGAAGCAAGTTTATATGTAAATTAGACGACATACCTTATGTTTTGTCCCCTACGTGAGATCCATCCCGCTGTCAGCATTGATGGCGTTAGAAGTCGCTTTTTTATTTTACTCCAGTAATTAAATTCTCCCGCAATTTAAAAAAAAACTTCAGAGAACGCAAGTCGGAACAATTTTTCAGCATCAGCTAGCAGCCCGAGAAAATATATCTCAGACAGGCAGGAGAAAATGGCCCCTCCCTCAAATGCATCAAAGTCGCACACACGGCCAGTGGCAGAACTGCAGCGCCGCTGAAGGTAAGTATTGTAACATACCTACTGTGTCATGGTGTTGCATGTGCTCTGTATTTGTCTTGCCTGATTAGTTAATTCAATGTGAAACAAATGTATTTGTTGGGCAAGTGATTTGATGTCTAAAATTGTTCTGAAGGGCAATGATTGCATGTATACAATAAATATTCATTAGTTAACCCAGCAGACAGTCGACATGCTCCCAGATATCTATATATTGTTTTATGACCGGCTCCTGATAATTTGCATTGCTTCTCTCTTGCTCCACCTGGCATGTTTTTTTGCTGCCTGTGGAGTGTCAACCCATGATGCGAATGGAGCCTAGAAACTGCACTAGTTAATGGCTAATTTCCAGTTGCAAATCTTGTGAAAATCAATTTTACCTGGGTCGATAGACACAAAGTGCTGGAGTAACTCAGCTGGTCAGGCAGCATCTGGAGAAAATGGATGGGTGACGTTTCTGGTCGGGATCCTTCTTCAGACTCACCTGGGTTGAATTGTGCCAGCATTCAGTTCTGGGGTTGATTGTGCCAGCAATTGTTTCCTGCGTTTAATTATGCCAGTGATTATTTTAGGATGAAATAGCACATATCACAAATTGAAGTGGGCACTGACCTGCTCTATTCACGCCAGTGAGCCTAACTAATATGTATTTGTAATACTTTATTCCAGGTTTTATGAGGCACAGTTTGCATTTTTTAAATTTTCAGTTTTGCTTTCCATTTGAATGGCAATGTTCACTAGTCGCCATCTATTTGCAGAACACTCACTCCATTCATTCCAACATTAACCAGAGTTCAGATATGTAATCGAAAAACATCACGGAACACTTCGGCACAACTAGAAACACTTTGCTCCAATTTGTTGATTTTTTTCCCTATAGTATTTTGTGGGATGGACATCTAGTGGATAACTTGACAGTTTCAAAACTGACTGGATGCTGTTCAGACATCTTTAGATGTTACATTTTACACTTTAGACATACAGCATGGAAACAGGCCCTTCGGTCCACCGAGTCCGCACTGAACAGCTATCACCCTGTGCACTAACACTATCCTACACACCAGGGAAAATTTACAATTTTACAGAAGCAAATGAACAGACAAACGGTTACATTTTTTGAGCTTGGTGCACCTGGAGAAAACCCACGCGGTCACAGGGAGAATGTATGAACTTCATACAGACAGCACCCATAGACAGGATTGAACCTGGGTCTCTGGCGCTGCAAGGCAGCAACTCTGCCCCTGTGCCACTGTGCCGTCCCCATATTCCAAAATTCACAGAGTATGTTACAACTGGGAGTGGCTGTTTTCATCAGCATTTAAATACTGAGAAGCTCAGTCAATGGGTGCCTTGGTAGTGACATGGTATTGCCATGCTACATCAATGCAATCATCATACAGCCAATGCTGATCACTCAGAGTGAGTTGACTACAGGGGACAAACACTCTCTGATTATATGCTCTTTAGAAACATTCCATCCTACTTCAACCTCTGAAAAACTATGTATTCATAGGCTTAAGTTTTCCAAATTAGTCATCAGATAAGTAATATTTTACATGAAGACCTTGGTCACTATCTGTAGAGGTCAAAGTCACATTGACTCTGAATTTTCTCAGCACAAAATTATTGCAAGATTTCTACCATGTTTCCTATCTTCTGCACGGAGAGGTTCCTGGTGAATTGTTGTCATGAACATAAGATGTTTTTGACTTTGGCTTGAATGAGAACGGAAGTTATTTTGTGCACTGTAGTTGCCAGCCTGGTTAGCTTCCGCTGAACACAGCAGCCATGGGGCTGCCATGAATAATCCAAACCTTATCCTGAACAAAATAGGTTCAATGTCCTCAGTGTGTAGGTCATTAACAATCACCAGTAAAACCTCCTGATGGTTTGTAGCAATCTTTTTCACCTTTACCAACCCAGGCAGTTTCAGTGGTTGCCACTGCCTTGAAGAATATATCCTTAGGAACATGGTCCAGCCTCAAATTTTATAGCTACTCACCTCAGTACTCACATCTGGGCTTCTCTGAACTCTAGCAAGTGTCCTGACCACTGGCAGACAATGCCTTAGCCCTAGCTTTTGATTCACTAATGATAATGTACAAGGCATTGGTGAGACCAAATCTGGAATATGGTGTGCAATTTTGGTCGCCCAATTATAGGAAGGATGTCAACAAAATAGAGAGAGTACAGAGGAGATTTACTAGAATATTGCCTGGGTTTCAACAACTAAGTTACAGAGATAGGTTGAATAAGTTAGGTCTTTATTCTCTGGAGCGCAGAAGGTTAAGGGGGAACTTGATAGAGGTCTTTAAAATGATGAGAGGGATAGACAGAGTTGATGTGGACAAGCTTTTCCCTTTGAGAATAGGGAAGATTCAAACAAGACGACATGACTTCAGAATTAAGGGACAGAAGTTTAGGGGTAACATGAGGGGGAACTTCTTTACTCAGAGAGTGGTAGCGGTGTGGAATGAGCTTCCAGTGAAAGTGGTGGCGGCAGGTTCGTTGGTATCATTTAAAAATAAATTGGTTAGGCATATGGATGAGAAGGGAATGGAGGGTTATGGTATGAGTGCAGGCAGGTGGGACTAAGGGAAAAAAAGTTGTTCGGCCCGGACTTGTAGGGCCGAGATGGCCTGTTTCCGTGCTGTAATTGTTATATGGTTATAATGTCCTTAAATCTTGCACTATCTATCTGAACTTGATATGCCATCTATGGCGGCAGCTGTCTGCCATTAAATTAATGCCCCACTCAGGTTAGGGACTTTATTCATCTGAATCAAAGTGACCTCCTTTTACATCGGCGAGACCAAGCGTAGCAACATCTACTGTTTTGCCGAACCTATCCTTAATTGGACTTTACTGGGCTTTATCTTGCATTAAACGTTATTTATCTTGTATTTTGTATCTGTGTATTTTGGTTAGCTCAATTGTAATCATGTATAGTCTTTCTGCTGACTGGTTAGCACGCAACAAAAAGTTTTTCACTGTACATCTGTACACGTGACAATAAACTAAACTAATCTACACTTATGCTTGGACCACCAAGCCTACTGGATGTCCAGGTTCATAACTATTCCAACTCCCCTTTCCATTCCCAGACTGTCCTTTCTGTGCTGGGCCTCCTCCATTGCCACATAAAAGCTGGTGGAAACAGCACCTCATTTTCCACTTAGGCAGCTTACAACCCAACAGTTTGAACATTGTATTCTCCAATTTTAGGTAACTGACCACAAATACCGTCCCTTCAGTTACATAATTTCTGGAGAGGAATTTTTGAACATTTTTCAAAAACACTAAAAATAAAATTGGATCCCGACACGGAACTGATCACTCTAGGTACGTCAGGAGCCTGCTCTGAGCTATCGTCATTTCAAAGACGTTTCCTTAATTATGGCCTGATAACAGCGACAAAACTAATACTTAAATTTTGGAACCATACATCAGTCACTACTCTTAAAATGTGGATTATAAACATGTCCAAGACACTACATCTTGAAAATATTAGACTTGTCTTGGCAGAAAAACCAGATCATTTTTCCAATACATGGACACCATTCATTGATTTATTACAAGGATTGTATGGTACAACACAACTTTGGATTTTAATCTAATTACAGGTTGGGTGATGGGTGGGGAGGGATGAGAGGCAGGTATATCACCACTTTTTTCTCTCTTTTTCTTTTTGTTCTTTTATTTTTTTTCTATTCCTCTCTTCTTTCTTTCTTTTATTCACTCTTTTGCTACACCACTTTGTAGTCAAGGGGTTCTATCTTTGCACATCTCACTTTTTCTCTTTCTTGCTTTTTCTCCTTTCTTTTCTTCCAATTCAAGCTAAAAAGTTAAAATTGAAGCTGTACAATAACTGTATAATATCATATGCCGTTGATCTATTTTTGTACATATGCTTCTATTAAATTTTTAAAAAATTAAAAAAACCTTTCTTGCATCTGTACCCACCTATCACTCGCCAGGCATTGTCCTGCCCTTCCTCTCTTCTATCTTCCACGTCACCCCCACCCCGCACTACAATGTCTGAAGAGGAGTCCTGGCCCAAAATTACACGATTTCCAGAAATGCTGCTTGCCCCGCTGAGTTACTCCAGCACATTATGTTTTTTTAAAATATATCCTAATGCTGTTTCCAGTGTATTTTTGGATAATTTTTCAAACTTTTGCAGGAAACCTAAAACAAGGTTAACTCCAAATGCGTAGATGCTAATAATCCATGATTCAGGAATAGAGTGAGTGTGAAATTTGATACATGCCATTCAGAGATGCTACTGCCTAAACTTTAAAAGTACCAAACCGTTTGCAATCACACTTGTTCATTCTTTTTGATCAAAGACTTAAAAATTGACTTCTGACTTTGAAAAACTGATATATAAGCAAATAATATAATGAGGTCTTGAGATGAATAGGTATTTGCCTGTGATAAAGAAAGTGCTGAGTGACATAAATAATTAAAAAACTTATTATGTGAACACTTCTGGGCTCAACAAGTGTGGCTGCAAAGGAACCACGGTAGCAACAGTGTTTGTAAGATTGATAACGGTGTACCCGTTGTATTAGCATTCAGATAAAAGCATTTTGCCTCTTTAAAATATGCAAATACCAACCTCATAAAATCTGGAACAAAGTAATGAAAACTATATGTTAGCTGGTGCTTTTTCGGAGAGGTGGCTTAAAATCTGGCATGAATTTTTGCTGAGGCCCCTTTAACCTCTGATGTTACAGCAAGAGATTTCCTCTTTAATCAAATATTGACTAATCACTGTTCTGCTAGATTAAATGGTTGAGTGCAAATGGCCTATAATAGTTCTGCATCGGAGTGAGGTCCACAACATAAGGGAGAAAGCAGTGGAATGCCATGTGTGTGCTAAGATCAAAAGGATAAAACGGGTTGCTGTTAAATGTCAACTACTGGTCAGTGGATATTTTCTGTGCTTGACATGGCTGCCTTACTTTTACTACCATTGCTGCCTTTGCAGTTTGTTTGAAACTAAGCACAACATTCAGCTTGAAATCACGACGAAAATGTCATCAGAATTAAACTATATGTACAGTATGTACAAGTCCCTTGGAGCCTGCTCTGCCATGCAACAAAGGTAATGGATTGACTGTAACCACAATTCCACAATATCACTCCACTAAGTAACCTTTCACCCCTTTAGTTAACAAGAGTCTGTGTGCTTTCAAAATATTCAAAGAATCTGCTTTCCCTTTGAAGGTTAGAAATCCAAAGACTTGCAGTCTTGTAGAAATTGTGTGTTATGTGATCTGATTAAAAATAGCCCTCGGAGCCAGGATAGGCCTTTGACTTTGAACTACTGATTCGCAGCCTGGGCAGGTATCTGTTGAATTTACCTCTGGAATACAAGTCTGGAGACCTGACCTCAGCTGTTGCCAAAGAAAATGAGGAAGTTAAAAACAAATAAATATGGGTGACTTGGAAAGCTATCCAACAATAATGGGGTCTGAAGAAGGGTCCCAAATCAAAACATCACCTATTCATGTCTCCCAGAGATGTTGGCTGACCTGCTGAGTTCCTCCAGCACTTTGTGCATTTTGCTTAAGATTCCAGCATCTGCAGTTCCTTGTCTTAACAGTAACGGCAACAGTGCAAATACTTGATTGTAACTTCACAGATAGTATTCAGAAAATGACATTTGCTATCCTTATGCAGTCCTGTTGACAGGTGAACCTAAAACACTAACATCCTTCAGACTCAATATTTCTCTATTTGTTTTTGGGATCAGGTCATTGTTAAACGTGAGCTTTTAGAAAGTGCTTGGAGATTAAAAACTGTTGGTTATTTACAAAGTTACTGAATGGGGTAAATCAAAATTACATTGAGCTGGATACTTTGAGGGATGACTGTTATTGCCTTTCAAACATTGTATTTGATCTGAAGTTTATTTTAGTTTAGACACACTGTGGAAACAGGCTCTTTGGCCCACCGAAATCACAAGGACCAGCTATTACCCCAACTTTATTCTACACTCTAGGGACAATTTACAGAAGCCAATTAGCCTTCAAACTTGCACATCTTTAGAATGTGGGAGGAAACCATGGCACTTAGCACAAGCGGTCACGGGGAGAACGTACAAACTTGGTACAGACTGCACCCGTGATCACGATCGAACCCAGGTCTCTGGCGTTGCACGAAGGTAGAGTAGAGAAGTAGAAGTCTGAAGAAGGGTTCCATCCTAAAACAACACCCATCCTATTTCTCCAGCGATGCTGCCTGACCCCGTTGAGTTACTCCAGCACTTTCTGTCTGTCTTCGGTATAATCTAGCATCTGCAGTTCCTTTTTGTGCAAGTAGAGGTGACATTCTTACTTTAATAAGAGCAGCAGGATAGGAAAGTTCCAGTGGCCATTGGAATATGTGGTGGAAGTCAAGATGAAAGACAAGTATAACAGAAAAGGTAAAAAGACAGAAGCATTAAGATGGAATCACGGTATGATTAACTTCATGGTATTTACATTACGTTGAATACATTGCAGAATTGTAGCTGTAGTAGTTGGCAAGCTTTATTAGTACACATTAAATTAAATGTTAACTGTTAATGTTTAGGAAAAGAACATGTGTTTAAAATCATGCATTATTATTATTGAGATAATTGCGTTAATGTAGCATAGTGTTGTATGCATATTCTATTGAAGTAATGATTCATCTTAATGACCTGTAGTTGCAATTAGTAAATTCATTAATGAAAGGATTGATATTAGAAAAGACTAATTGTATGTTAGGAAGATCCATAACTGCGCACATACCTCTGTAAATAATGTTAATGGCTGATAGTTGTCTACAAGTAGCAGAGTATGTATGGCAGTGGGTGGACCTTTTATGACTTTGTACCATATGTGTCTTGTACCATATTTTGTACCATGATGTACCATATGGCTTTTGATGTATTATTGCTGTAGCCACAGCCATTAGCTGGAAGTTCACTGCCTTCAATAAAGGAGGTTACATTAATGGCCTCTTGTTATTTGCCTCATGAAAAGCAGCACACACCAACCTGCTGGTTCTACTCCAGTGAGCTTCTGGGTGTTTGTTCCATGTGGGACACACAGTTATTTATAACTCGGTCAGTATTTTAATCATCGTCAAAAACTCCAATTGTGTTTCATGTTAATAGCTATCAATCATCAAAGAATACAGGGGTACTGCTGGGCAAAATAGCTTGTTTGTGAATTGACTGAGTTTACCACCAATTTGCATCCTCCCTCACCATAAGGCAAATTATTCATAAGCCGATGCAGGAGAATGTTTGATGACTTCTGGCCTGGAGTTAATTCCCACTTAAATAGAGGCATCAGCCTGGTTTTATTAACCTGTGCTTATTAATGCTGGTGCAGCTGGGATGTGGTGTTCCATCATGATTACAAAATGTCTTGGCACTTTTTGTGCATACATCATTTTGACTCTCTGATAGCTGCACAGTTAACAATCATTACTCCTCCAATGTTGCACACCTGTTGACCCAATCGTACGCTCCATGTTATCAGAGCACCAGCCCATGCAGACAATTATTCCAGTGGGGCCACAGCACAGTTGGAAGTGGCTAACAGCAACCAGATCAAATGGTTGTGAGGCAATTTGCCAAGTTAAACTTTAAATGGTACCAGTGGACAGAACATAGCATGATGACAATCTGTCTGTGATATTTCAAAACAGGAAAACTAACCAATTTCAGCTCAGTGTGCCAGACAAGGTTTGCCTGGCAGATGGCATTTGATCCTTGCTTATTATATATGTGAAAAATGTACTAAATGTACTACTCACATGTACTATCAACTAAACAGACAGGAGGAGCAGCAGAGAGGGCTTTTGAAGTTGGAAGGAATGTCTTGGGCGGTACAGGTGTAACAGAAGCTCTTGCTGTGGTAAAGGAAAGAATCCCAAATTAGGCAGATGATATTAGCGGAACAGTGAAAATAGTGGAATTACATCCGTGCAGGTAAATTGCTTTATGAAGACATCATTTTTAATATATCATTTAACTTAGTTTGTTGTTTACTTAATCAGACCTGTTCATGACTAAAAAATATATCTGGGTAAAATAACATTGAGCAAAAGTTGATGAATAATTAATTATATCGTGCGTGGGAACTGGAGAACTTGTGTTGAACTTTTCGAACTGGCTATTAGCTTGTACAAAAACAGAAATCCTTCTCTAGACTCCTGTAGTCTGACTGTCATCAGAAATTAACAACCAGCTCATGAACAGCAAGATTGATCCACTATTCCTGCAAACATCCCCAATATTCTTTCAAAGTGGTAAACTTTATAGTTATCACTAGAGAGAAACCCATCCTCAACATTAAACAATGCTGATAAACATATACTTTTTCCCCGTTAATGTGTATCTTTGTTGAGATGATGGATGAACATTCCTGTTAGTCAATCCAGGGTTTTGTGACAGCCCAATTGGATGAGGAAGGTACAGTCAAAGCAGTTTCCATCAGTTAAATTGATCAGTATGAGTATCAGGGGTTATGGGGAGAAGGCAGGAGAATGGGGCTGAGAGGAGGGATAGATCAGCCATGATTGAATGGCAGATAGACTTGATGGGCCAAATGGCCTAATACTGCTCGTATAAACGATAAATTTATGAACATGAAATTGCTGTGGGTGTGACTTTGGGATTATAAAATAAGGAGGGTACAGGATAAACTTCAGCAATTTGCGAAACAGATCTTGATCTCCTTCCAAGTTATTTATGTCCACATCATCTGGAGTTGAGCAGCGAGTCACCTTTGACTCAAAAACTTGCAGATAGCTGAGGACAGTCAAGAGTGTTTTATTGTCAAATGTCCCAGATAGAACAATGAGATTCTTACTTGCAGCATAACAATAGAATATGTAAACATGATACACTGTAAACAATATAACAAACAAGTGCAGACCCGTTGGGTCTGTTCCTCCAACGTGCGGTTGTGGGAGGGGATGCGGCATGCAGCGTCACAAACTAACTACCCCCCCCGCCCCCCGCACTCACGCTAATTTCCCCCCTGTAGGGGGAGAGAGAGAGAGAGAGGGGGGGGGAGAGAGGGGGGGAGAGAGAGAGAGAGAGAGAGAGAGAGGGAGAGAGAGAGAGGAGAGGTATAGGAGAGAGACGGGGAGAGAGGGAGAGGGGGAGGGGGGGGATCGGAGAGGGGGGGGGGAGGGGAGAGAGTGAGAGGGGGGGGGTGAGAGGGGGGAGGGGAGAAGGGAGGGGAGAGGGGGAGGGGGGGGGGGAGGGGGGAGGAGGGGGGGGGGGAGGGAGGGGGGAGGGGGGGGGGGGGGGAGGGGGGGGGGGGGAGGGGGGGGAGGGGGGGGGGGGGGGGGGGGGGGGGGGGAGGGGGAGGGGGGGGGGGGAGGGGGGAGAGAGGGGGGGGGGGGGGGGAGGGGGAGGGAGGGGAGGGGGAAGGGGGGGGAGAGAGAGTTCCTTTTTACTTCAACCCAAACAACCATTTGCAGGCAGTGCTTTTTTACCTCTAACCATATTTTCATTTTCAAACCAAATTAAGGGTACTCACAGTGCTGTAGACATTTGTCAGTGTCATTCAAAGCTCTGATTGAGGCACACCACTTGCAGAGACTGATTGAGGCACACCACTTGCAGAAACTGATTGAGGCACACCATTTCCTGGTTTTATAGTCGCTCCCCCTCCCTCCAGCAGGGGCAGCAGAGAGAATGGGGAATGTTGTAAAAACATTAATATCTCTGTCAATTTTCATTGACGGGAAAAATCCTCGGCACACATGTGGCGGAGGGGGGCTCTGAGCGAGGTGGCCAAAAATGACAGCCGTAGGTAGCGGCATACTCTCGGAAAGCGCAGCACATAAAGCCAAAACTGGTCAAGAACAGAGTTTTAGTAATATAGATGAGAAAAAAAAAGTTCAATGTGTGAATATATATATACACACATACTCACACATATCCGTACACTTAAAAATTAACATGTACCGAGTAAAAACAGTGAGTGGTGCTTAAAGCGAAAGAACAGTTTGCAAGAGAACTGTGGATGGGAATGATTACATGTATAAAGTCAGGGGGAAGTATACATGAATACATATCAGAGATAAGTTACAAGTTAAAGCTGTGTAATGTGTGAGAATATAGGGATCATAACAGTGTACAACATGTATGGCATCTTTAACCAGATAACCACTTTATATTTTTATTTATATATTTCACATTATTTTTTGTCTTTGCATACATGTTATTTTAGATTTTAGTTTAGTTTAGAGATACAGCATGAAAATGGGCTCTTTGGCCCACTGAATCTACATCAACCATCAATCACTTGTTCTATGTTGTTCTAGTTTCTCATCCACTCTGTACACAATAGAGGCAATTTACAGAGGGCAATCATCCAGCAAACCCACACGTCATTGGAACGTGGGAGGAAATCGGAGCACCCGCAGGAAACCCACACAACCCACACAGGGAGAACGTACAAACTACACACAGATGTCACCCAAGATCAAGATGAAATCTAGGTTTCTGGCACTGTGAGACAGCAACTCTACCAGCTGTGCTATGGCATAAGGCATTGCAGGTAGATGGTGGCAGGGAGTTACCAGAGAAAATCTGTGAAAACAACATCATGTTGAAAAGAGAAACATATCAGATGAAAGTAAAGTGTGGAATAATGTAGAAACAAGGGTAAGATTATTCAGTTAATCAGTTGAATCTGAATCGGATTAAGAAATGAATACAGCTGTAAAATAGCAAAACCAAAATATCAAAGGGCTGTTAAAATAAAGCACATTGAACAACAGTTAAGGACAAATGTATCTACCTTTAAGGTGATGTACATAGTATCCAAAATGAAACAAATAAACTGGAGGCAATAATCTACAGCGAGGAACGAGATACAGCAGAGGTAAAGAAAACAAACCTTCATGAAGAATACTGATCAAAAAGGAAAATAATTGCAGGGGTTGGAAATCTGAAATAAAAGGAGAATAAGTAGCAATGTTACAATTTTGAGATTTTAAAAATCAAGTCTGCAATTTATCTCATCAGATAAAGCATAAAAAGAAGTTTAATTTGACACCTAATTCACTTTCATATCTTCATTGTTAAAAAGTTATGGCCATTTTTCACACTCTGAAATTAGCATATTTTTCCTTATTGCTTTTCCATTGACTTAACTCAAAAGCTGTGATCGAGGACAGTCAAAAGCCCATAAATGTCTTAAAAATTAAGAAAACTGAATGAAATGTTCAGTTATTATCGATAGAAGCATTCTGAAACAAATATAAAACAATCTTACTTGGATGACCTGAAATTAAAGCATATAATTAGTTAGTTACCTAATTGTAGCTAATTGCAAAAGTCAATTACTTGATCTAAACATCTATCCATTTCTTAAGAAAAGGTTAACATTTTTAAATAGCCTAAGTGTCCAAATAACATTCACACAAGAATTCACAATATAACATGATTTTTAAATCTCATTGTCATGAATTTATAGTCCAAATGGAAGGAATTTAGTCTTTAATTCCCGTAAATTAATGGCCATTTTAATAATCTTGCGAGTGTTTTTTTTTGGAATTCGATCGATTGAAACGTTGCGGTTGTGGTGAATTTAAACCCCATATCGGCAGAAAAAACACTGCCAGTTCGTATATTTACATAATCACATTTTCGCAGATGAAATTTTGATTAAAGTAATTCTAAGAAGCAAGTTTATATGTAAAATAAACGACTGACCTTAAGTTTTGTTCCGTACATGAGATCCATTCCGTTGCCTGCGTTGATGGCGTTAGAAGTCGCTTTTTATTTTACTCCAGCGCTGAAATTGTCCCGCGTTTTTATTTTTTTATTCTGAGAATGGCAGTCGGAATGATTATTCAGCATTAGGTAGTAGCCCGAGAAAATATATCTCGGACTGGCAGGAGAAAACTGAATTTTAATCCCGCCCCCCCACTCAAAGTCGCCAAAGTCACGCACACGGACAGTGGCAGAAACTGCAGAGCTGCAGAAGGTAAGTTTTGTAACATACCTAGAATAAGTTGGAAATGTATGGTTGTTCTATGAGAAGATGGAGAAATGGTTTGAGTTGGTGCAAAGTACTTATGAAATAGAGTAATTATATATCATAACAAGTAATTTAATTTGTATACATATAGAGACCATTGAGATGAGTACTGTAGGCTCCTAATCGTAAGTTAAAACTAATAAAACATCATAGCTGCCCACATGCCACAAGGTGGTGGTGTAGAAAACCTGACATGGAGTACAGATCAGGTCATCAGCAGCAAAACCAGACACGGATCAAATCAGCAATACTGTTTAATCTACATCCCCCTTCTTGGACTTTTGCCCAAAGGGCAAATATAAAGCATGCAGGAGTGATATGTTTATAATGTTATAAAAAATAACTATCATCTACACTAAACCAATGGAGGATATATTGCAAGTAATATGATTAATGTCAGTTAAAGTTATTTAGAGTCCAAGATCTGCATCTAGACATAATCCCTGTATTAAGTCACAGGCTTGCTGACCCGTCCTGCACGCGTACAGTACAGGCCTTCAGCCGTGCCCCTCACTGGAGATGTCGCCACAGGCACGGCCTCCATCGGGAGTTTCTTCACAGGTGACGACTCAACCAGCACAGGTTTTGCAGGGGATCTGTCGACAGGCTTTACAGGGGTCTTCGTCATCGGCACCAGCCCATTTGGCCGTCCTTTTGCAGGTACAGAAACAAAGTTCTGATCCCAGATTTGCTCACCGCCTGCTGTCACATGTCACTCATTTAGATAGTCGTTACCATCCTCTGTCCATAACACATCATCTGGTTTATCTGCAGAATCATATTGAACCTGCCTCAATGGCACCGGCTCATTT
The DNA here is from genome assembly GCF_028641065.1 of Leucoraja erinaceus. Taxonomy (NCBI): domain Eukaryota; kingdom Metazoa; phylum Chordata; class Chondrichthyes; order Rajiformes; family Rajidae; genus Leucoraja; species Leucoraja erinaceus. Next base: position 57,656,775 of record NC_073377.1, read on the forward strand.
ACTGGCAGAATATGTCGTTGGCTACGTCTGTATAGACCTCCACCAGGTTGAATCAAATAAGACCTTGGTTCCGGGCACACTTCCTTGACCGTGCCCATATGGTCAAGTACTCCTTTGGAGTACATTGACATTGTACACAGAGGTCATCCTGGTTTTGAAGCTGCGGTGCAATGAGCAAAGAGCATATTTTTCTGGCCTACCATGTCAGATTATATACGTCAGAGGGTGCAGTCCTGCACTGTGTGCAACAGCATAGGTCCACATCAACAGAAAGAGCCTCTTTTGCAACATGCAGTTTCTGACTTGCCGTAGTCTATGGTGGCTACTGACATTTTGGACTGGCGCGGCAACCAATACTTGATCCTGGATGACTCTTACTCCAGGTGGTTTGAGATTGATCTGTTCCCTACAGCTCCCGCTGCGGCGGTCGTCAAGAAACTCCGACTGGAGGCATGGGTTTGAATCCCACTTCTGACACCATGTGCAAAGTACTTATGATACCGAGTCAAGTATTTTAATTTGTATACATACAGAGACCATCGAGATGAGTACTATAGGCTCCAAATCGTAAGTTAAAACTAAAAAAAACATCACGGCTGCCCGCATGCCACAAGGTGATGGTGTAGAAAACCTGACATGGATTATGGATCAGGTCATCAGCAGCAAAACCAGACGGATCAAATCCACAATACTGTTTTTAAGAGGGAACTGCAATGCTGGAGAATCGAAGGTTACAAAAAAAAGCTGGAGAAACACCACGGCTGCCCGCATGCCACAAGGTGATGGTGTAGAAAACCTGACATGGATTATGGATCAGGTCATCAGCAGCAAAACCAGACACGGATCAAATCAACAAATACTGTTTGATGTACAGTGACCTTCCATCAGGACTGGGGAAATTACAGAATAACTAATGATGGAAAGACGGAACACGAAGAAGCGTGTGAGAAAAAATGAAATGAGTCAAAGGGTGTAGATAATAAAAATGTGTGAGTAAATCTCTCCACCAAATATACTGACAAGCTGGCAGAAGTAAGACAATATACATGTAATAAAGGTGTTGTTGTCAAACCCATTATGTACAGAAACATTCACAAAAAATGGAGATGGAAATGCAGAAAACTCGCATTTATCTGTTTATGCTTCCACAACTCTCATGCAACTAAGAAAGAAAAATTCTAAAAATAGTAACAGTGAATTTTATTTCAGTGTTATGCAAAATAAGTATGAAACGACATTTATAGTTTATTTACGTTTAGCACATAATTTTGGTGCACTTTTATGCTGATTAACAGTAACATATTCTTTGAAATTTTTTCACTTAATCTGACCGTGAGTACAGCCATTTGTTTGATTTATTTTCACTGTGTTTTACATTAATGTTGTTCAGCCTCAATGGCGAATTGCAGCATAAAATATTATTATTTATGAGGATCAGGAGATGATTATAGGTGAGCAATTCATTTAAAGGTTTATGCAAAGAAGACTGGTATGTGATGTACAGTAAAATTCAAGCGAAATTCTCATTCAACCAGCATCCTCCCACCCAAGACCCCATCCCCCTAATTTCCCATTGATGCTGGATGGTTGAGATGACAATGTAGAATAATAGAAAATAAAGAAAACAGGTAAAAGAATGGCCCATTGGCACAGCACCAGAGACCCGAGTTTACAATACAATACAATACAACACAATTTATTTGTTGTCATTTGAACCCAGAGGTTCAAACGAAATGTGGTTTCTGCAGTCATACAAACAAGAAGAAGAACCAAGACACAACACAATTTACTCGAACATCCATCACAGTGAATCTCCTCCTCACTGTGATGGAAGGCAAAGTCTTATCTCTCCCCTGCACTCCTCGTTCTCCTCCCGATGTCAGAGTCAAAGCCCCTGGCGGGCAATGGTAAATAAGTCCTGCGGCAATTATAAAGCCGCGCCGGGTGATACAAGGCAGCGCTCCGGGTCTTGGTGTTGGAGCCCCTAGTGTGCACTAACGTCCCGCGGCCATTTTAAGCCGCGCCGGGCGATGTAAGGCCCCGCTCCAGGTCATCCTCAACCCCGCAACGCGGGCGGGAGAAGTCGCCATTGCGTCCACCAGGCCGGCGGCTGGAGCCCCCGAATCTCCTGGGTCGGTCCGCAGCAGCGCGCCACCACCGCTCCTCCTGCTCCAAACTCGGCCAGCTCCACGATGGTGGGTAAGTCCGCAGCTCCGCGACTGGAGCCCCAGGTTGTTCCGGATGGAGGCCGCTCCACGGTATTCGGCCCCAACGACAACGGAGACCCGAAAGAGAAAAGGTCAGGTTCTCCATGCAGGGGAAAGATTTTTAAAAGTTTCCCCACCCCCCGCCCCCTACACACATACCCAGTTAAAAAAAAACAAAAAAGCTACATACAAACGAGACAAAAAAAAACAAAAATAACCGACAGACGGACTGCAGAGGCCGCTGCGACGTTTGATCCTGACTATGAGTGCTGTCTTTACAGAGTTTGTACATTCTCTCCGTGACCACATGGGTTTTCTCCGGCTGACAATAGACAATAGAATAGGGTGCTTCAGTTTCCTCCCACATTCCAAAGATGTACCAGTTTGTATGTTAACTGGCTTTGTTAAGTTGAAAAATTGTCCCAAGTACAGTGGAAATGCAAAAATTTATGGGGTAGGTCAGCCAGGCTTGGTGGGCCGAAGGGCCTGTTTCCACACTCTATCACTCAGGTCTCAAATCAAAAGTCTTTTTTTTTTTCTTTTTTTTAAATTAGAAGCAGTGTACAATAGTATCAACTGCGGCATATGACAAAATACATTTTGTGTACAACTTCTATTTTAAATTTAACAAGTAAAAGGTAGAGCAAGAGAAAACGAGCGAGAAAAAGAAAGAGTGAAGGAAGTGGTGATGTGTAAACCCCTAGAGTACCAGATGGACAGTCCAGGGGTGAACAAGTGATAGCCTGTTAAAAAATAAAGACAAAAACCTGCAAAATTATTTTAAAAAGAAAGAAAAAAAAAGAGAAAAGAAAAAGAAAACAAGAGAAAAAAAGGGAGCCAGCCTTATGTAGAGATATACCAACTTCATATCTCACCGCACCCATCACCCAGTTCGTGAATCGGTTTATTTCCAGAGTTGTGTTGCACCATACCATACTTGTAATACATCAATAAAAGGAGACCATGTCCTTAAGACATCTCTGATCAAATCCAAAGTCTAAAGTGAAGGTAGAAGAACATCTAGGCAATAATGATCACAACATTAAAACATTTAATAGGAGTGTGGGGCAAATATAAAGCAACAACCAGTGTAGTATATTGGAAAAAAGTTGATTTTCAGGGATTTAACAGAAAACAAGAGAAAGCAAACTGGGAAAAAAATACAAACAAATAAATTAATAGAATAGCAGCATGAAAAATATAAAAGTGTGATCAATAGAGACCGGGAGAAATATATCCAACTAAAAAGCAACAACAAATCAGTCAGTACCAATCCATGATGAAGTGAGTAATAAAATCAATAATAAAACTGAACACAACAGCAAAAACATAGGCTTGGAAATTCCTTGGTGCCTGGAAGGATGCATTAAATCAACTGTCCATGACAGAACAACAATTATTTTGAGGGGCCACCATTATAACATTCTATAACACAGAAGATAGAAGATATCATTCTGTGAAAGCTGATCCCTTTGCCTGATCTGCCATTGCAAATCACAGCGAAATTGCAATGAGAAAACAGATGATTTGTGGGGCTATTTCATGGAGGGAATGAGAGGAAGATTGGGAGAGGAGCATTCACAGGAGGAGACACAGTTAAAATGCCAGTCTGGAAGATTTAGTAACCCCATCCCCCCCAAGCTGTGACGTATTCAGATCCTGGGAAGTAATGTTGGACTGAAGATGCTGGTTTACAAAAAAAGACACAAAGTGTTGGAATAACTCAGCAGGTCAGGTAGTATCTCTGGAGAAGATGGATAGATGGCATTTTGGGTCAGGACACTTCCTCAGATCTTGATAGTGTAATGAGATAAAGGTGACCATACATGCTGGATGAAGGTCCCAGAGGTGTAACAGGGTGAATCCAGATACTGTACAATGCACATGGACAAATGTCCTGGGCAACTTTCCTCCTCATAGTGCTGACATGTTAGCTGTATAGTGGAAATGGATGGAAAATCAAAAACTTCATTTTCTGTTTGCACAGCATGTAAAAATTATATGTGTAGGAAGGAACTGCAGATGCTGTTTTACATCAAAAATAGACACAAAATGCTGGAGTAACTCAACGGGTCAGGCAGCATTTCTGAAGGAAAGGAATAGGTGACGTATCGGGTCGAGACCTCTTTTCAGACTGAGCAAAATGTTATGTTGGATGATTGAAAATAACCAAAATGGACTACTCTTAAGATTACGAAATAAATATTTTAAAAATGTAGACAGTAAGGTAAAGTAAACTTGTGAATTTGAATTATAAAGGAATATTAAAATAATAAAATATTGTGTCGACATAAAAATATCAAACAAAAATTCATAGGCAGGGCTTCAAGCAATAAAGGATATGCACAATAATGACACCAGGAGGACAGAAATACTATGTAGTTAATATGCCTCTGTACATATTATTATAGTGGACATGACATTGCAAGAAGTGATCAAAACGTTAGAGAACATTCAATGTAAAAACGGGAAATTAACTGGGAAACTAATCATATGCAGCCAATCAAAAATGTGATTTATAAATTACTATCTTCAGGGCAGCTAGAAATGGAAGATCAATGCTGACCTTGCCAGTAATTTCCACAGCCTACTTTTACAGTGCATTATGTTTTTTAAACGCCACAGGAGAGATAGCACATTAGATATTTATAAAAATATTATTAGTAAAAGCAATAGTGTCAGAAGACTGACAGACAGCTAATGTGAGTCAGATATATAAAAAAGGAAGATAGAACAATTCCAGGATCTCAAACCTATCAGCGTAATGTCAATGATAGAAATGAAAATGGAATTCTTACTCAAAGATGGAATCAAAAAACATATAGAAGCTGAAAGCATAATGAAGAACAGTCAGTCAGCAGAGATGCAAAATGAAAGGGCAAACTTGACCAAACATAACAATTAGATAAGAGTAATGCAGTTAGCACAGTAGCGATTGCTGTCCAAAGAGCTATTGCTTAAGATACCACATGGTAAATGCATGAAAAAGGAAGAACATTTGCTGTTCATCTAAATGCATGTGCATCTTATCCCTCAGAATACTCTTTAATAACTTTCCGACCACAGATGTAGGACTCAATGTCTTATAGTTTTCAGGCTTTTCCCCGCAGCCCCTCTTAAATAGTGGCACAATGTTTGCCATCCTCCAGTCTTCCAGGCACTCACACATATTTAATAATGACTCATAATTGGAGTCATTGTCATAGAGTCATAGTTATAGAGTAATACAGTGTGGAAACAGGCCCTTCAGCCCAACTCGCCCACACCGGCCAACAATGTCCCATCTACAATACAATACAATACAATGCCATTTATTTGTCATTTGAACCTCACATGAGGTTCAAACGAAATTTGGTTTCTGCAACCATATAAATAAAAGAACCAAGACACACCAACACAGTTTGCACAAACATCCATCACAGTGAATCTCCTCCTCACTGTGATGGAAGGCAAAGTCTTGTCTCTTCCCTGCTCTCCATTCTTCTCCCGATGCCAAAGTCAAAGCCCCCGGCGGGCGCTAGCAAGTTCGCGGCCATTTAAAGCCATGCCGGGCGATGTAAGGCCCTGCTCCGGGTCTTGATGTTGGAGCCCCCAGCGGGCGCTAGCAAGTCCTGGCGATGTAAGGCCCCGCTCCAGGTCACTCTCAACCCCGCAATTCGAGCGGGAGAAGTCGCCATTGCCAGTGTCCCGCAAAGCGGTCTCCCAGCAGGGACCCGCGGGCTCCCGGTGTCACCATCCACCGGAGTCGGGTTGCAGCCGCGCGCCACCGCAGCTCTCCATGCTCCGAAACCGGCCAGCTCCACGATGGTAAGTCCACAGCTCCGCAGGCTCCGTGACTTGAGCCTCCAGGTCGTTCTGGTTGGAGGCCGCTCCACGGTGCTAAGCCCCAACGACAACGGAGACCCGACAGGGAAAAGGTCAGGTCCCCATGCAGGGAAGATATTTAAAAGTTTCCCCCACCCCCCACACATACACATTTAAAAGCCCACTCCAAATTATACCCTCAACGGGACAAAAAACCCCAAAAAAACACAGACAGACTGCGGAGGCCGCTGCGACATCAGTCGCGCCAACACTAGTCCCACTTGCCTACGCTTGGTCCATAACCCTCCAAACCTGTCCTATCCAGGTACCTGTCCAACTGTTTCTTAAACGATGGGATAGTCCCACCCTCAACTATCTCCTCTGGCAGCTTGTTCCATACACACACCATCCTCTGTGTGAAAAAGTTACCTTTCGGATTCCTATTAAACCTTTTCCCCTTCACCTTGATCCTATGTCCTCTGGTCATCGATTTCCCTTCTCTGCATAAAAGAGTCTGTGCATCTACCCAATCTATTCCACTTACATTTGCAGGCACCTGTACCGAGAACAAAGAGGGACCCAGTGTGGGGAGATCCACCAGGAGAACAAAGGGGGGATCCAGCATCCAAGGGGGGGGGGGGGGGGGGGTGCGGGGGTTACAGTTTTCAGGCACCTGTACCTTCTTCCCAAAGGCAGGAATGAAATTAATGTGATGCCAGGATGGTATGGATCTCTGATGATGCTGGCTGCCTTTTTTGAGGCAGCGACTCCTAGACATCCCTTCGATGATGGGGAGGTCCGTACCCATGATGGACTGGGGAACCAAACCTAGCCATGATACAAACAGTCAATATGCTCTCCATAGTGCATCAGTAGAAGTTCAAGAGAGTATTTGTTGACATACCGAATCTCCTCCGTCTTCTAAGGAAGTAGAGGCTTTGATGGACTTTCTTTACGATTGCATCTTTAGGACAGATGTTCAGAGATACGCACACCCAGGGATTTGAACTTCTTGACTCTCTCTACCACCGTCCCATTGATGAAGCCAGGTTTGTGGGTGCTCAGCTTTCCTCTACCAAAGTCAACAATCAGTCCCTTGTTTTTACTGACATTGAGAGCAAGGTGTTGGCCAGAGGAACATTGGTATTCTCCCTCCTATACTGTGACTCATCAATATCTGTAATGTGTCCAACAATAGTGGCGTCATTAGCATACTTGAAGATGTAGTTGGAACTGTGTTGGGCCACACAGTCATGGGTACAGAGTGAATTGAGCAGGGGGCTAAGTACGCAGCCTTCGGATGCTCGTGCAATGAATGTTATCGAGGAGGAAGTATTGTTGCCAATTCATACAAATGTTGAGTAAGTCGAGCATCCATTTGCAAAGGGATGCTCAGAGACCCAATTCTATAAGCTTGGTAAACAATTTGGAGGTGATGATGGTGTTGAACGCTGGGCTGTAATCCATGAACAACAGGCAGACACATGCATTTTCATTGTCTAAGTGTTCCAGTACAGAGTGGAGAGCCAGCAAGATTGTATCTTCTGCTGATCTGTTGTGGTGGTCAGCAAATTGCAGCTGTTCCAGATTTTTGAGGTAGGAGTTGATATATGCCATAACAAACGTCTCAAAGCACTTCATCACCACAGACGTTAATGCCACTGGTCAGTAGTCATTGAGGCATGTCACCTTCTTGGGCACCGGTATTATTGATACCCCGTTAAACCAGGTGAGAACCTTGTTCTTCAGTATGAGAGGTTGAAGATGTCCACAAAAATTCTAACCAGTTGGTCTAGTTTTAAGAACACGGCCAGGTATATCATCAGGCCAAGATGCTTTCTGATGGTTCACCCTCCTGAAGGGTCTTCTGATATCACCTTCATGGACTGAGATTGTAATACCATCTGGGACTATGGGGGCCGGGGAAGGCATATCTGTGTTCTCCCTATCAAAGAGTGTATAGAATGCAATGAGGTCATCAGGGAGTGATGTTTCGCTGTCGCTTGAGCTGCTCCCTGATTTCACCTCGTTGGAAGTGATGGCTTGCAAGCTCTGCCACAGCTGCCGAAAGTCCAGCTCATCCTCCAGTTGTGAGCGAGAGTCACTTTTAAACTTTTTAATGGCCTTATCGAGGTCGAGAAATGCAATATCCAAATTGCAGATTACATCATTGCAGAATGAGAGCTAACGAAGAAGAGGTTAGCAACAAAATAGAAAGGGACTTCATAATCTTGAAACTAGCATATGTGTTTCAGTGTAGCTTTGCAAGAGATGGAATAAAGAGTCCACCATCCTGCTCTGTATTGCATTCTCCATATAGTTCAATGTATTGTGTAAGTTCTGAGCGCCGTGTTGTAGGAAAGATGTTGTCAAGCAGGAAAGGTACAGAGAAGATTTACGAGGATTTTTAGTTTAGAGATACAGCGGGGAAACAGGCCCTTCGGCCCACCGGGTTCACGCCGATCAGCAATCCCCGCACATTACATGAACTTACTTAACGCGCGGGTCATCGCCAATTTCCCCGTCTCCGCAAGGACGGTCGCCAACTACACGAGCACAGACCCCATTTTGTCGAAGGTACGACATGTTGTCACTCAGGGGTGGCCGAACAGTCCTAAGCTGGACAAGGAATTCCGCTCATTCCCGAATGCGCAAACGGAAATCTCCTCAAAGGATGGCATTCTGCTCCGCGATTGTCGAGTGATCATTCCGACGGAACTGCAATAGCAAATTCTGAAACTGTTGCACAAGACACACGTTGGAATTGTGCGAATGAAGGCGCTCGCCCGCATGCATGTGTGATGGTCGAATATCAAGACCGATATAGCCGACCACTGCAAGGACTGCACATCATGTGCTGAAACAGCCAAGAAAAAGAACACAAAATAAACTGAGCTAAGATCAACAAAAATCACAGACATTGTGTCTCACCCTGCTAGACTTTAAATATTGGTTGCAATTTATTTTCAAATATATTGAACATATGGTGCACAAGAAAACTTAACCTTTCATGATCCAATTTCTCAGAAACAATGCATTGTTGAGAGTTTGTTTAATTGATAACTAGCTGTATCGTTGAGATCCAATATGACAGCCTTGGTACCAATTCAGCATTGCCCGCATGATTTGCCGACTCCACAAATTAGATTAAAAAGAGATTAAACACTGATGAATTTTGTGGTATAAGTGTCTATATAGGATGGAAAGGGAGACGTATCTTGCAATACAGATCCCCTTTCACCCGCCCCCCAATGTGAAAATGTCAAAAAATATTGCCCGTGCTTAGCAATATGCCCCATTACCACTAGTCCCACCTGCCTGCATTTGGCCCACATCCTTCTAACCTTATCCATATACCTGTCCAAATACCTGTTCTTTTGTCTCCTGCTCTGTGATTTGATTGTTGTTTCTGTGCAAGAGATCATGCAATATGAATTGATGAAGCCCCTTGACATGTCTCCTTTCATTTGTTTGTATATTCCTCACAAGTAAAAGCTAAGCTGCTCCATGGGGTCCTGGGTTGCCAAGAAGGTTAAACTGGGGCAACAGGAGTTGATCTAAAAAATCCGGGCTCCCTGGTAGTTCAAATGTCTTATGTCACAGCGTTACTTTTGTCACAAATCAGCTGTGACTGTGGAGGCCAAGTCAATGGATATTTTAAAGCAGAGATAGAGAGATTCTTGATTAATATACGGGTGTCAGTGGTTATGCGGAGAAGGCAGGAGAATTGGGGCTAGGAGGGAGAGATAGATCAGCGATGATTGAATGGCGGAGTAGACTTGATGGGCCAAATGACCTAATTCTGCTCCTATCACATGACCTTATAAATGTAATTTAACAAAAAAAATCATTTGTGCAAGAACTCAGCAGGTGAGCCGCCAAAATTATTGCCGTGGAATGTGCAAGGTCTGTTTATTCCTAGTGCAGCTGCACTGTATAGGACTGTATTGGACATCGTTTGCTCGAAAGGAGTTTGCATTCTGATTTATTTGATTTAAAGCTCATCATTAATGAACGTCCTATTCATTCATCCCCTTCTCTTGGCCCATTAGTATTTGCAGAGTTTGTGAAATTTTGTGCACAGATTTCAGATCATGTGTTACAGTTTAAAATGCACTGAATGAGGGGCGGGGACAGTTAACCCTCAGGTCTATGTGGATTGGGGGCATTGAATACTAGATCTTTAGATCATTTCCAGCTTCAATTCATTCATTCCCCGATTTAACATTTGGATGCAAGCAAATAACCTTCTTTGCCGCAAATTAATTAAGGCAGTGAGGCTGTAATTAACATTCCATGGAGGAATTAATGAGGTCTCTTTAAATTGAATCACAGTGACCTTTAAAATTAATGCTTTCAGCAGGAGTTTCCAGGGGCAATGGAAGCGAACCAATAAATAGAAAGTAAGTGTCCTATGGAGGTCGATCAAATTTAGATAGCACAAACTGAGTAAACGTTTAGTTCTAACAAGTGGTTTGTCAGTTTACACTGACTAATATATAATCAGGATACATCTGCACAGGGTGGCACAGAGGTGGAATTTCTGCCTTGCAGCACCAGGGACTGGGGTTCAATCCTGACTACGGATAAGATACGATAGAACCTTATTTATTCCAGGAGTGAAATTGATCTGCCAACAGTCATAAAAACACAAAATACATGAAACATGAAATTAAAGTAACGAGTGGAAAGGATTTGGGATGTGCAATGATGGAGGGGGGAAGGGAGTCAGTCTACCCCATGACAGAAGGAGGGGGAGTTGTACAGTTTGATCGCCACAGGGAGAAAGGATCTCCTGTGGCATTTTGTCCTGCATCTTGGTGGAACCAGTTTGTTGCTGATGGCATTCCTCAGGTTGACCACTGTGTCATGGAGAGGGTGAGCTGTATTGTCCAGGATGTTCTGCAGATTGAGAAGTATCCTCCCCTCCAAGACCACCTCCCATTAGTCCAACTACGCCCCCAGGACAGAGCCAGCCTTCTTGATCTTATTGGCGTCTGCAGCCTTCACCCTGCTACCTCAGCGCATGGCAGAGAAGAAGATTGCACTGGCTACCACCGAATGGTAGAATATCTGGATGCTGTCTGTATGGAGTTTGTATATTCTCCCAGTGACCGCAGGGAGATTCGGTTGATCTGGATAATCCGGTTTCCTCCCACATTCCAAAGATGTGCAGGTTTGTAGGTTAATTGGCTTGGGTAAAATTGATCCTAATGTGTATGATAGAATTAGAGTACAGGTGATCATTAGTCGACACAGACTAGGTGGGCCGAAGGGCCCGTTTCCACGCTGTATTTCTAATCAAAACTAATGTCAGCCATGTATGGCAATTGCTCTGCTCTTGGCTGCCTGAATCTACAGAGCGTGGTGTACACAGCTTAGTCCATCACAAGCCTGTCACTCACTTCCATCCACTCCAATCTTCATGGTGCATTGGGTCTACTCCTCTAATGCAAAATTCCACCACTCACCCATTCCCCCAGTGCAAGCCGTTCCCCTGACGCAATATTGCACCACTCATGCATAGCCCCCAACTGTGCAGGCGCGGCTCATTTCTCCTCATCCCCCAGCACTCCCCACAGGGAGGGGGGGCACAGAGGGAGGGGGATCAGTGAGGGAGGGGGTCAGAGAGGGAAGTGAGTGAGATGGGGTAGAGAGGGAGAGGGAGGGAGGGGAGAGGGAGGGTAGAGGAGGGGGTAGAGAGGGAGAGGGGCAGAGAGGGATGGGGGTTGAGGGAGAGAGAGGGGGTAGAGTGGGAGGGGATAGAGAGGGAGGGGGTAGAGAGGAAGTAGGGTAGAGAGGGAGGGGTCCTCCTCATTTCCCTCATCCTCCTCTCCTCACTCCCATTCCCTGCCCCAGGACCTACACGGGTTGTAGAGCAGCACCAGGGCCTGGAACTCGGCCTGGTTCTCGTAATCGGCCCGGTCCTGGTTGTAGACTCCAGCCATCAGCTCAGCCGCTGCCTGGGTTATAGTGCAGGCTACCACTTCATCTCCGGGCTCGTCCAGGACCACAGACCCAGGATCATCCTTGGTTTCAGCGGCGACTTCATTATCGGCGCCGGTCACGGCCCCATTCCAAGTCCCAGGCTCGGCCCTCACTCCAACTCCAGTACCACCCTCCTCACTGGACATAGGGCACCGGCAGCAGCTGCCACACGAGTGTGCTGGAATGCTCCTCCCTCCCGGAGTGTCCGTCCTGTCTTGCGAGTCTGTTGTGACGTCACTCGGGATTTTTCCCGAAATGGGTGAGTTTTCTGGCTTTTAACTTAAAGCAATCAAAACGTCCAAAAACATAGGTAGGAATGTGATGGGAAGATGTTTATCACCTCGATGGGAAAAATGTGAGTAGGATGTGTGAAAATAGGAAGGCAGTGGCCTAGCGTTTGGAAGAAAATAGGAAAATTAACCAGATTGACATACACACACACAGCCACAAACAAGACAAAGAGTTTTAGTATTATAAGAGATGACGGCAGATATAGACCATTCAGCCCATCAAGTTTACTCTGCCATTCAATCATGGCTGATCTACTGGATCTTTCCCTTTCAACTCCGGAGAATTCCCGTCTTTTCCCCCTGACACCCATACAAGAATCTGTCAATCTGCACCTTTAAAATACCCAATGACGGTCTCCACAGCCATCTACTTTTTGCACAGCTTGAATTGTGCGCTACAGTCTTGCACCATTCTGCTGCTTTGCACTCATTTTGAATCATAGTCATAGAAGTATTGTCAAGGATACCTGCCACCCTGGCCATTCCGTTTTCTGCCTTCCATCTCCTGGGCGAACTTATCCTGTCCATGTACCTGTCTAAATGCTTCTTAAATGTTGCATTAGTACCTGCCTCAACTATTTCCTCTGGCAGCTTGGTTCCACACACCCACCACCCTTGTGTAATAAAATGACCCCTCAGGTTCCTATTAAATCTTTCCAATCTATGTACTATTCTCTGACCTTCATATGAACAAATTTATTTACATAGAAACAGAAAATAGCTGCAGGAGTAGGCCATTTGGCCCTTCGAGCCAGCACTGCCATTCAATATGATCTTGGCTGATCATCTCCATATTCCTTAATTCTGTTAGCCCTAAGAGCTTCTTCTTGCGTATGGCATGTACAGCCTAAAGTTGTAAGACAACTTGTTCTGTTTGATCTTCAGTCTGTGCACGCCAGGTTGATTGCATTTGTCAAAACAGGGTGGACCGCGTGAAGGTTGCAATCTCCCACCCCCCTAAGAGCTGAATCTAACTGTCTCATGAAAACATGCAGTGAATTGGCCTCCACTGCCTTCTGTGGCAGAGAATTCCACAGATTCACAACTCTCTGGGTGAAGAAGTTTTTCCTCATATCAGTCCTAAATGGCCTACATCTTATTCTTAAACTATGTCCCTGGATCTGGACCCCCAACATCAGGAACATTTCTCCTGCATCGAGTCTGCCAAATCCCTTAAGAATTGTATATGTTTCCATATGTTTTTAAATGTTTCTATAAGGTCCCATCTCATCCTTCAAAATTCCAGTAAATACATACCCTGGTCTACATGACAATAAAGTAATCTAATCTAACAGCCTTGAGTCCTGGTCAATGTACGGAATCTTTGTGAGGAAACTTTGTTAGCTGCCAAGGAGTCATCGGTAGAGCTGTGTTGCCTAAAGATTCCATGCTGGGATCACCTTGTCTGCTGGACAATGTGACAAAGGGAAAATCCGCAGTGGACGGGTGTGTACGGGATAGAAGTGTGCTGAAGATAAAAATTGAGGTTCGCTGTTGGTGAAATACTCAAAAAGTAGGTGCAGAAAAAAGATTTGAAAGAAGGAAACGTGCTGAAGAGGTGTACAAGTTTTTGTAGGGTGTTCTTGTACGACCTTGAAAGACCGGTGAACATAAATACAATATTGCACAAAGATAAGGCAAAATTATAATAATTTTGGAATGACATTTATCTTCCATTTTGATTACAATATGCAGACTGAAACATTTGAATGACAAGGAACCATTAGAATTAGTTTAAGATATGTCCTGGAATTCAGTATGAATACTCTCTTGAACTTCTACATGTGTATGGTAGAGAGCACGTTGACTAATTGCATCACAGCCTAGTTCAGAAATTTGAACATACTGAAAATGTACCCAACAACTCACTTCCACCATTCAAATCTTTTATTCAGAAATGCAGCATGGAAAGAACCCTTCAGCCCACCAACTCATGGAGACCATCGATCACCCGTCCACATTAGTTCTATGTAATTCCACTTCCTTATCAATTCCCTACACAATGAGTCTTCAGGGGTGAGGGCAATTTACAGAGGCAATTAACCTACAAACCTGCACGTCTTTAGGATGTGGGGAGAAACCGGAGCACCAGGAGGAAACCCATGTGGTTACAGGGAGAATGTACAAACTACATATGATTGTAATTGAAATTGGGTCTCTGGTGAGGCAGCAGCTCTACCTGTTGTGTCATTGTGCTGCCCTTGACGTAATGCTCAATAATATTACCTTGTAGTCCAGAATTTCCCAAACATGCCTATCTAAGCATGCTTTCAGTATTTGTGCAAAACCTATCCTTACTGCACTCTAAATGCCTCTTGATCTTTCTAAACTATATTTCCTGAGTAATTATGAGTTAGGTATTCCATTGTTCTCTTGTCAGTAACTGATGCACAGTTCTACCTTTTTTTTAATAGCAGATTTAGATATTCTCATGCAGCAAGATAAAATAAAATGCGAGACTGTTGGGAGACATTTGAGACATGATGATTTTAACCAAGGAAATGGATCATTTCCAGATTTCTTGGTTGATATTCTCTCAATAGAAAACAGAGTGCTTCTAAACGACAGGCAACAAATTCTATTGTCGCCAAAGGCAATGTCATTCTATACATCTGCAAAAATAAAAAAAATGTGCCCTCGCTCTGTAATTTAAATTTCATAACATATCTCGAATTATATATGAACAGTTAAGCTGCATATTGTAGACAGATGTTAATTGTAAAAGGCATGATATACTCATTTTGAATGTGGTTTAAATCTATCGGTAATTTCCATCTCAGATTCAATACCCAGATTGCCTGACCACTTGCAAACAAGACTGCTGCCTGAAAACATGGCATCAGTATACAGAAGCTGCAATTAGTTGAGTGACAAAGAAAGTTCAAATAAATGGAGCCTTCATCCAGACAGTAAAAGCACACTTAAATGGGCATTGTCAAGAATTTCTGGACTGCACCGCAATAGTTCCTGCACATTAACTCAGATCATTTCAAAACTGTTGAAAATGGAGACAACCAACTTACTGTGAGTGTACAAAATAAGTACGTTTTTCAGCTAGGAGCAACCAAATTGATTTGGCTTTGAAGGCAACTAGTTAATATTTGAACTGTAGCATATAGAGAAAATAGATTACTAGAAACATCATACACTGTATGATAGCAATTGAGAGTTGTAACTGAGCCAGATTTCAGTGCATTTTGAAGTGTGAAAACAATTGCCTGGTGAAATTTGGAGAAATGTCATTTTGACAGATTTCTATTTCAGCTCAGCTACACCTTCCACAATTACACTGACATCACTCACCTCCACCTCACTATCACCTGGATTTGCCAGCCCTGCAAATTGATCTGTTATGCTACCTGCCCAATGTCCAGGACAGAGTGAACAGAATTTTTTCGAAAAATTATATGTTACAAAGACCAAAGACACTAGATGTGGCTGATTGTGCTGTGATCGAGATACAAACACCACAAACAGAGGAAGAAAGGAAGTTTGATCAAGAATGTGTCAATAATTTACTGACAAACTAGACTAACAGGGACCTGTTGGGTCTACTTCACACTGGAGGCCTGATCTGCCAATGCAACCCATTCCTCCAACGCAATATTTAATCACTTACCCATTCCCCCAATGCAACCCATTCCCACAACGCAATATTGCACCACTCATGCATAGCCCCCAACTGCGCATGCACGGCTCAGTTCATTTCATCCCCAGCACTCCCTCCCCTCCTCTTCTCCATTCCCTCTTCTTTCCCCTCTCCTCCTCCCCTCCCCAATCCCTCCCTCATCTCTCCCTATCCCTCCTTTCCCCTACCCTTAGTCACAGTCCCTTCCCCCTACCTCCATAACTCCTCTCCCTTCCCTACCCCCCTCCTATCCCTCTATCCCCCACCCCTCACCTCCACCTATCCTCCCCACTATCCCTCCTGACCTCCCCCACTGTTCTCCTCTCACTCCATTCCCCACTCCTTACCTCCCACACTCCCTCCATCCTCTCCCTCTATTCCCCCTCCTCCCCCCCACTCGCCTCACCTCCCCTACTTTCCCATTCTCCCTCCCTGCCCCTTTCTCTCCCTCAATCCCCCCACTCTCCCTCCTCACCTTCCCGGGATATTTCCCTCCTCCTCCTCCCCTCCCACAATCCCTCCCTCACCTCTCCCTCCCTTTCCTTTCCCCTACTCTCAGTCACTCCCTCCCTCCTTCCCTCCATCCATAAAAAGCAGCATCTGCAGATCCTTCCTCCACAGATCATTCATTGTTAGCTGTGGTTTAGATCCCATTGACTTGACGATTGGTAGACAAAAGTGCTGGAGAAACTCAGCGGGTGCGGCAGCTACTATGGAGCGAAGGAAATATGCAACGTTTTGGGCTGAAACCCTTCTGCAGACTGATGTAGGGTGGGGGGCAGTGGAAGCCGGGAGAAGAAAGGAGAAAGGAAGAGGAGGAGCCAGAAGGCTGAGGGAGAGCTGAGAAGGGGAGGAGACAGCAAGGGCTACCGGAAATTGGAAAAGTTAATGTTCATGCTGCCAGGTTGCAAGCTGCCCGAGCGGAATATGAGGTGCTGCTCCTAATATCCTCGGAAGGCAGACGGGGGGGGGGGGGGGGGGGGGGGGGGAGATGTGTCGAGTGGTGGGGTCACGCTGGCAGTGGCAAAAATGACGGAGGACTATTTGTTGTATGTGACGGCTAGTGGGGTGAAAGGTGAGGACTAGGGGGACTCTGCCCTTATTATGACTGGGGGGATGGGGAGGGAGAGCAGTGTTACGGGGTATTGAAGAGACCCTGATGAGAGCCTCATCTATAGTAGGGGAGGGGAACCCCTGTTCCCTGAAGAATGAGGACATTTCCGATGCATTGGTGTGGAGAACAGAATGCCCGGAGATGACGGAAAATGTGTGAAGTGTCTTGAACATAGGTAGGGAGGGATTTACCTGGCCTACCTGGGGGCAGCGACAGCGGCCGGGCCTCTGGCACAAAGACCGGTCCTGTTGCTCAGAAGGGTAAGGAAAAGAAGAGGAGGGCAATTGTAATAGGGGACTCTATAGTCAGGGTGTCGGATAGGCGATTCTGTGAATGCAGACAGGAGACTCGGATGGTAGTTTGCCTCCCTGGTGCCAGGGTCAGGGATGTGTCTGAGCGTGTCCAAGACATCCTGAAATGGGAGGGAGAGGAGCCTGAGGTTGGGGTACATATAGGTACCAACGACATAGGTAAAAAAAGAGAAGAGATCCTGAAAGAAGAATTTAGGGAGTTAGGTAGAGAGTTAACTTGAAGTAGAGAGTTTTTTCACACAGAGAGTGGTGAATCTCTGGAACTCTCTGGCACAGAGGGTAGTCGAGGCCAGTTCATTGGCTATATTTAAGAGGGAGTTAGATGTGGCCCTTGTGGCTAAGGGGATCAGAGGGTATGGAGAGAAGGCAGGTACGGGATACTCAGTTGGATGATCAGCCATGATCATATTGAATGGCGGTGCAGGCTCGAAGCGCCGAATGGCCTACTCCTGCACCTAATTTCTATGTTTCTATGTTTCTATGTTAAGGAGAAGGACTGCAAAGGTAACAATCTCAGGATTACAGCCTGTGCCACGCGACAGTGAGAGTAGGAATGGAGCGAGGTGGAGGATAAATGAGTGGATGAGGGACTGGTGCAGTGGGTGTGGATTCAAGTTTCTGGATCATTGGGACCTCTTTTGGGGAAGATGCGACCTGCACAGAAAGGACGGGTTGCACTTGAACTTGAGGAGGACCAATATCCTGATGGGGAGATTTGCAAAGGCTACTGGGGAGACTTTAAACTAGTATGGTTGGGGGGAGGGACTCAAATAGGGAAAGCTAGTAGTCAGTGTGTGAGGCAGGAGGCAGAGAATGGTAGCACTCTGACCCAAAATGTAGGGGAGAGAGAAGAAAAGGACAATAAACAGAGAATAAGAGAGGGTGGGTTTCTTAAATGTTCATATTTTAATGCTAGGAGCATTGTAAGAAAGGTGGATGAACTTAGAGCCTGGATTGACACCTGGAAGTATGATGTTGTGGCAATCAGTGAAACATGGTTGCAGGAGGGCTGTGATTGGAAACTAATAATTCCAGGATTTCGTTGCTTCAGGTGTGATAGAATTGGAAGGGCAAGAGGTGGAGGTGTTGCATTGCTTATCAGGGAAGATATTACAGCAGTGCTTTGGCAGGATATATTAGAGGGTTCATCTAGGGAGGCTATTTGGGTGTAACTGAGAAATGGGAAAGGGGTAGCAACACTTATAGGGCTGTATTATAGACCACCAAATGGGGAGCGAGAATTGGAAGAGCAAATATGTAAGGAGATTGCAGATATTAGTAGTAAGCACAAGGTAGTGATTGTGGGAGATTTCAATTTTCCACACATAGACTGGGAAACACATTCTGTAAATGGGCTGGATGGGTTGGAGTTTGTAAAATGTGTGCAGGATAGTTTTTTGCAGCAATACATAGAAATACCTACTAGAGAAGGGGCGGTGCTGGACCTCCTGTTAGGAAATGAGACAGGTCAGGTGGCAGAGGTATGCGTTGGGGAACAGTTCGGGACCAGTGATCACAATACCATTAGTTTCAATATAATTATGGAGAGGGTCAGAACTGGACCTAGGGTTGTGATTTTTGATTGGAGAAAGGCTAACTTTGAGGAGATGCAAAATGATTTAAAAGGAGTAAATTGGGACAGTTTGTTTTATAGGAAAGATGTGGAAGAGAAATGGAGGACATTTAAAGGTGAAATTTAAAGAGTACAGAATCTTCATGTCCCTGTTCGGTTGAAAGGAAATAGTAATAATTGGAAAGAGCCATGGTTTTCAAGGGAAATTGGACACTTGGTTCGGGAAAAGAGAGAGATCTACAATAATTATAGGTAGCATGGAGTAAATGAGGTGCATGAGGAGTATAAAGAATGTAAAAAGAATCTTAAGAAAGAAATTAGAAAAGCTAAAAGAAGATATGAGGTTGCTTTGGCAAGTAAGGTGAAAGTAAATCCAAAGGGTTTCTACAGCTATATTAATAGCAAAAGGATAACGAGGGATAAAATTGGTCCATTAGAGAGTCAGAGTGGACAGCTATCTGCAGAGCCAAAAGAGATGGGGGAGATATTGAACAATTTATTTTCTTCGGTATTCACCAAGGAGAAGGATATTAAATTATGTGAGGTAAGGGAAACAAGTAGAGAAACTATTAGATTCAAAGAAGAGGAAGTACTGACACTTTTGAGAAATATAAAAGTGGATAAGTCTCCAGGTCCGGACAGGATATTCCCTAGGACATTGAGGGAAGTTAGTGTAGAAATAGCAGGGGCTATGACAGAAATATTTGCAAATGTCATTAGAAACGGGAATAGTGCCGGAGGATTGGCGTACTGCGCATGTTGTTCCATTGTTTAAAAAGGGGTTTAAGAGTAAACCTAGCAATTATAGACCTGTTAGTTTGATGTCAGTGGTGGGCAAATTAATGGAAAGGGTACTTAGAGATAATATATATAAGCATCTGGATAAACAGGGTCTGATTAGGAACAGTCAACATGGATTTGTGCCTGGAAGGTCATGTTTGAATAATCTTCTTGAATTTTTTGAAGAGGTTACTCGGGAAATTGATGAGGGTAAAGCAGTGGATGTTGTATATATGGACTTCAGTAAGGCCTTTGACAAGGTTCCTCATGGAAGGTTGCTTAAGAAGATTCAATTGTTGGGTATTAATAGTGGAGTAGCAAGATGGATTCAACAGTGGCTGAATGGGAGATGCCAGAGAGTAATGGTGGATGTTTTTTTGTCAGGTTGGAGGCCAGTGACTAGTGGGGTGCCACAAGGATCTGTGTTGGGTCCACTGTTGTTTGTCATGTACATCAATGATCTGGAAGATGGGGTGGTAAATTGGATTAGTAAGTATGCAGATGATACTAAGATAGGTGAGGTTGTGGGTAATGAAGTAGATTTTCAAAGTCTACAGAGAGATTTATGCTAGTTGGAAGAGTGGGCTGAAAGATGGCAGATGGAGTTTAATGCTAATAAGTGCGAAGTGCTGCATCTTGGCAGGACAAATCAAAATAGGACATACAGGGTAAACGGTAGGGAATTGAAGAATGCAGTTGAACAGAGGGATCTGGGAATAACTGTGCACAGTTCCCTGAAAGTGGAATCTCATGTAGATAGGGTGGTAAAGAAAGCTTTTGGTGGGCTGGCCTTTTTAAATCAGAGCATTGAGTATAGAAGTTGGGATGTAATGTTAAAATTGTACAAGGCATTGGTGAGGCCAATTCTGCAGTATGGTGTACAATTTTGGTTGCCTAATTATAGGAAGGATGTCAACAAAATAGAGAGAGTACAGAGGAGATTTACTAGAATGTTGCCTGGGTTTCAGCAACTAAGTTACAGAGAAAGGTTGAACAAGTTAGGGCTTTATTCTTTGGAGCGCAGAAGGTTAGGGGGGGACTTGATAGAGATCTTTAAAATGATGAGAGGGGTACACAGAGTTGATGTGGATAAGCTTTTCCCACTGAGAGTAGGGAAGATTCAAACAAGGGGACATGACTTGAGAATTAAGGAACAGAAGTTTAGGGGTAACATGAGGGGAACTTCTTTACTCAGAGAGTGGTGGCTGTGTGGAATGAGCTTCCAGTGAATGTGGTGGAGGCAGGTTCGATTTTATCATTTAAAAATAAATTGGATAGTTATATGGACGGGAAAGGAATGGAGGGTTATGGTCTGAGCGTAGGTATATGGGACTAGGGGAGAATACGTGTTCGGCACGGACTAGAAGGGTCGAGATGGCCTGTTTCCGTGCTGTAATTTTTATATGGTTATATGGTTATATGGATGGAGTCGAGGTATGTGGAAATAAGTTTGGTGGGGCATGAACAGGCAGAGACAATGGGTCCGCCAGAGCAGTCAGGTTTGTGGATTTTGGGGAGAAGATAAAATCAGTCCGTGCTGGGTTGGGGAACGATGAGGTTGGAGGCTTGAGGGGGCAGGGAGCCGGTGTGGATGGTCAGTGATGGTGTTAGAGATACTAGCCTGCTGCTCGTCTGTGGGGTCATGGTCCAGGGATAAGTAGGAGGAGATGTCCGAGAGTTGGTGTGTGGCCTCGGCTTTATAGAGATCAACTCGCCTCAGACACTCTGCATCGACTCCGGGCATTCCGTTCTCTATTCCCCCATCCCGTCATCTTCACCATGGATGTCCAGTCACTCTATACCTCCATCCCCCCACTAGGAGGGTCTCAAAGCCCTCCGTTTCTTCCTCGACCGGAGTATCAACGAATCGTTGTCTACAGATACGCTACTTCGCCTAGCAGAGTTGGTCCTTTCCCTTAATAACTTTTTATTTGACTCCTCCCATTGCTTCCAAATACAAGGCATAGCTATGGGCACGCACATGGGCCCCAGCTATGCCTGCCTCTTTGTAGGGTACATCGAAAAATCCTTGTTTGAGACGTACCAGGGCCCCATCCCCGACCTCTACCTCCGCTACATCAACGATTGCATTGGTGCCATCTCCTGCAACCACACACAACTCACTGACTGCATCCGCTTCACAACTAACTTTCATCTGGCACTCAAATACACCTGGACCATTTCTGACACTTCCCTACCATTTCTTGACCTCACTATCTCCATCGCAGGTGATAGACATCTGACCGACATCCACTATAAACCCACTGACTCCCATGGCTATCTAGACTACACTTCCCATCCTGCTTCCTGTAAGGACTCCATCCCCTACTCCCGATTCCTCCGTCTACGCCGCATCTGCTCCCAGGATGAGGTGTTCCACACCAGGGCATCGGAAATGTCCTCATTCTTCAGGGAACGGGGGTTCCCCTCCCCTACTATAGATGAGGTTCTCACCAGGGTCTCTTCCATACCCCGTAACACTGCTCTCTCTCCCCATCCCCCCACTCGTAACAAGGGCAGAGCACCTTACTCCTCACCTTTCACCCCACTAGCCGTCACATACAATAAATAATCCTCTGTCATTTTCGCCACCTCCAACGTGACCCCACCACTCGCCACATCTTCCCATCTCCCCCCCACCCCGTCTGCTTTCTGCAAAGACCACTCCTCCGTAACTCCCTGGTTAATTCTTCCCTTCCCTCCTGCACCACCAAAGGGCATTTTCCCTTGCGACCGCAAGAGATGCTACACTTGTCGCTGTACCTCCCCCCCTCGATCCATTCAAGGACCCAAGCAGTCGTTCCGGGTGCGACAGAGGTTCACATGCACCTCCTCCAACTTCATCTATTGCATCCGCTGCTCTAGATGTCAGCTGATCTACATCGGTGAGACCAAGCGTAGGCTTGGCGATCGTTTTGCCGAACACCTCCGCTCGGTTCGCATTAACCAACCTGATCTCTCTGTGGCTCAGCACCTCAACGCCCCCTCCCATTCCGAATCCAACCTTTCTGTCCTGGGCCTCCTCCTTTTTCAAGGAGCACCACCGGAAATTGGAGGAGCAGCACCTCATATTCCGCTTGGGCAGTTTGCACCCTAGCAGCATAAACATTGACTTCTCCAATTTCCGGTAACCCTTGCTGTCTCCTCCCCTTCTCACCTCTCCCTCAGCCATTTTGCTCATCATCCTCTTCCTTTCTCCTTTCTTCTCCCTGCCCCCCCCCCCACATCAGTCTGAAGAAGGGTTTTGGCCCGAATGTTGCCTATTTCATTTGCTCCATTGATGCTGCCTCACCCGCTGAGTTTCTCTAGCACTTTTGTCTACCTTCATTTTCCAGCATCTGCAGTTCCTTCTTAAACGACTTGAAGATTGGACCAGTTTGCATTGTGTGTGTGTGTGTGTGTGTGTGTGTGTGTGTGTGTGTGTGTGTGTGTGTGTGTGTGTGTGTGTGTGTGTGTGTGTGTGTGTGTGTGTGTGTGTGTGTGTGTGTGTGTGTGTGTGTGTGTGTGTGTGTGTGTGTGTGTGTGTGTGTGTGTGTGAGTTACTCAAATTCCACACAAACTACTCGGCCACCTTGCAACCCAACTCTCCCTCCCTCCCTCTGCCCACTCTGGCTCAGCTGCCTGTTGGCCCATCCCCGTCCAGTCCGACCGCCCGCTGCTGCCGCTTGGCCCCTCACTATCCTGCCTGCCCGTTGCTGCTGCTCGCCCCGTCCCCACGCTGTCCATCCGCCTACCTGCCTGCTTGCTCGCTGCCGCACCATGAGTTTTGATGAGAATGCCATGAGGGTGAATTACTACAACAGCAGCAGCGGAGGAGACAGACCCAGGGGGGACTGGTAGAAAGGACTGACATTGCCACAGAGGGTGGGCAGGGGAGAGGTGTGAGTAATGAGGGAGATAGAGACAGGACCAGGACGTCCACTGGGCCTCCACAGAACACCCCCAGCAGCCCAGCGGGGGGGAAGGGGGGGTGACGATAGACTACTTATTATGAGGAGGGTAGAGAGGAGTTTGTGAGTGAGGTGGGACAGGCTGCTGCTGGTGGGGCAGGAAGGGGCATTGCCATCCAGGCTGTGGCATTGACTGACAGGAGAAGAGACCAATCTGCGTGGCGCTGACTGAAGGAATCTGCACACTCGCGGTTTTTAAGATTTTTAAACTTCGATAAGTTTTGCAATAAACCACCAATCGGAACGATCCTTGTTGCACTCGCAGCACAGAGAATGGTGAGTAACCTGGCAAAAAATTGTTGCGCTATCGTGGATCATTTTTGCACAAATAGAAAAACCCCGCAAACCAGAAGAGCACAAGATCAGAGATTTAGTTACGTAGAGATAGAAGAAAGAAGATAGATGCATAGAAAGATAGATGTTTTGGGGATTGAAGGATGTAGATAGCAGACTTTGCAACCAGAGTTGGGTGTCCTTGTACACCAGTCACTGATAGTAAGCATGCAGATATAGCAGGCAATGAAGAAATCAAATGGCATTTTGATCTTCATAGCAAGAGGATTTGAGTAGAGGAGGAAGGAGGTCCTACTGCAGTTGTACAAGGCCCTGGTGTGACAGCACCTGGAGTATTGTGTGCAGTTTTGATTTCCTAATTTGAGGAAGGACATTCTTTCTATTGAGAGAGTGCACCATAGGTTCACCAGGTTAATTCCCGGGATGACGGGACTGACATATGATGAAAAAATGGATCGACTGGGCTTATATTCACTGGAATTTAGAAGGATGAGAGGATATCTTATAGCATCATATCAAATTCTTAAGGGATTGGTCAAGCTAGATGAAGGAAAAATGTTCTCGATGTTGGAGGATTGCAGAACCAGGGGTTACAGTTTAAGAATAAGGCGTAGGCCATTTAGAACTGAGATGAGGAAAAACGTTTTCTACCCAGAGAGTTGTGAATCTGTGGAATTATCTGCCATAGAAGGCACTGGAGGCCAATTCACTGGAATTATTCAAGAGAGATTTAGCTCTCAGCACTGACGACGGAATCAAGGGATAAGGGGGAAAAGCAGGAACAGGGTACTGATTCTGAATAATCAGTCGTGATCTTACTGAATGGTGATGCTGGCTTGAAGGACCGAATGACCTACTCCTGCACCTACTTTCTATGTTTCTAAACACAGTATAAAATAAAAATGATAACATTAAACAAAACCGAGCCTTGCAGGTTTCCAAAGATGGGCAAACCAGTCATATTGTAACCCAGCTCCATGGGTTGGAGAGGGGAGGCTGATTAAGCTTCTCTAGTTCCTTGTGGATGTAATCAACCGTGTTGGAAATGTGTTTGGAGTTGGTTAGTTAGTTTAGTTTAATGTCACGTGGACTGAGGTACAGTGAAAAGCCAAGGGCAACATTCCACCCAATCAAGGCACCAGCAGGAAGAAGTGTAGGGCCATGCGATAGGGCATTACAATCCCCAAATAGCAGGATGTTGTCCAAGAATAGGGTAGCCAGGGATAAGCCCTTTGGCCTCAGATGAAATAAGTACCAGATGAATGATTTTATGCTGAAGGAGAACCAAGTGACATTAATAGGTCTCCCAATGGTGCAGTGATAAAACCCTGTGCAGTAACTATATAGACTACCCTCTGAGATGTTGAAATAGCGGGAGCCTGGGCTGTTCCGCACGTGGTGGCCTCCTTTTTCCAGCAGTTCTTTGGACCACAGGTTGATCATCTGTGGGTCGGCAGGTCTGTACTACCACAGGAAACCGTGTTGTGTTGCCACATTGCTCTTGCCTCCCCTGGTTGTTTTTTCAGACAAGTCTTTCTCGCTTTTGATTCAAGGGGTCTAATGTTGTGAAGGGGTGTCATCTTCATCCAAGTTGTTACTACTGGAAGATTCGTCAGATCCAAGCTCTATTTTCTGATTTAATGCAGGGCTTTCAGATTGAGGTACAAATGTGGCAGCCCATATTTAGCCCCATTTTTAATTTTTTTATTTTCAGGTTCTAGTTTTTCGCTTCAGCTTCTAGTGTTTCATATTTCAGCTTTTCATTTTGCAACTGCTCAGGTATTGCCACTAACTGTTCCTTAGCACATTTCACTTCCTGGTCATGTTGACAACTTTCCATAATGGTGCTCCTTTGCCAAACTTGCCCCCTTTTTGTTAAGGAACGGCTGACTTGCTCTTTGTCTTTTGGATGTGTTGTCTTTCCCCAGATTCTTTTAATATCTTCCAAAAAGCATTGTCCTTTAGGGGCATTGTCCTTTAGAGGGCATCATACTTTACCTCAAACTCCGCACAAGCTTATTTTTCTAGTTTGAATTGGTAGTCTGTAAAATTTTATAATTTGACAAGAATCTTATATCTTCAGTAATATCAAGCAGGAACCTTTACTGTTGTTGGTGATTGTTTGTCAGCCATGAACAGCTAAGGGGTCCCGAGCCAGGTAGGTATTAGCCAGGTTGGTTAATTGTTACAATTACTGCTGATGACTTCAGACCAGTCAAATTTAGGAAGCCTTGAGCCAACTACCAAACCAGAGAATGTTTGGTTTGTCTGGAGAAAATATACACAACCAACAATGAACCTGGACGTTTAATGAAGAGGAGTCCTTACCTCTAAGGGCATTTGTGAGGGTTCAATTTGTTACAAATACCTATGAGAGAAAAGCGAGTGTTACCAAGCTTCTGAATTCACTGGGGTGGAACCTTCTTCAAGACAGACGTATAGCTCACCATTTGACATGTTTTTACAAAATGTTAAATGGTCAGTTCGACATAGATTACCCAACCTACACCAAAAGCCAAACCTATTAGGAGCAGATGAGGGCATTCGATCCAATTTGAGATACCAGCAACCAAGACAGATGTGGTCAGCAATTAATTCTTCCCCACACAATTAAAGCATGGAATAATCTTCAACCTACCATAGTTACTCAACTAGACGCAACTAAATTTAAGGTAGTTCTTCTCCTCCAAGAATCCTTTTTTGCTTAAGTCCGCCCTCCGCCACCTCCAGTTTCAATTCCATTTGGAATATTTTGAAGGACCAAGAATGTCCGGGTTTTCCTTCCAGACAGATCCTGCTGACTACTATTGGAAGATAACTTTTACTCATGTTCAGTCCAGTCGTAAGTTTCAAGGCTTCTTTATTCACAGCTTACAGTCGTTACATATCCAGAAAAGAGGAGCTGAATCCACTAGGACAAACTAAAAATCTACCAAGAACTGCAACACGTGTTTGCTTATCTATACAAAATAATTAGGCTATCAATCTCTGCATCATTTCTCACTGGCTCAAAACCAATCACCCAGGTTGTGTCCTTTGCTTATTGGTCCTGATCCCTGGGGGGCGGTTGGCATTACCTCATTACCTTTGTTCTATTAAGGGGTTGTTGTTCACAGTTCTGCCTTAGTTTTTAATCAGTTCTAACCTTGAGTTCACAAGCTGTTCTTTTCAAGGTTCAAGGAGTCAGCAGTTTCTAACAAACTTACTCCAGCAATTCTCTGCAAATCCCTACATTGAGCAAATCGTTCATACACTAGTCCTTTTCTGAAGGTCTCATGTAAGAGTTTACTTTGGATTTCAGAGTTTAGAGATAGGTGTGGAAACAGGCCCTTCGGCCCACCGAGTCCATGCTGATCATTGATCACCCATACACAAGTTCTATATTATCCCACTTTTGCATCCTACATACTAGGGGCAATCTACAGAAACCAATAACATTATAAATCTGCAGTTCTTTGGAATGTGGAAGGAAACTAGAGCACCTGGAGAAAACCCACAGGGTCACAAACAAGTTTTCTAGTTTAGATCAGTTTCGTTTTTTGTCACGTGTACCAAGGTCGTGTGAAAAGCTTTTTGTTGTGTGCTAACCAGTCAGCAGAAACATACAATCTCTACACCGATAGCAGGATCGAAGCTGGGTTTCTGGCGCTATAAAGCTGCAACTCTATTGCTGCGTTAATGTGTCGCCGTAAGGGTGTGTGTGTAAATACTCATTGTCTGGCTTGTCACAAAGCCTGTAAGAATGATGTACGTGGTGAGGTAGTCTTATTCCAGCCCTTCACAGGTCTTTGGGTGGAGCCTTGAGTTAGTTCTTGTCACCTGGTAAGTGGCTCACAGAATCACGTCGGCAGGGATAAAACATGTGGCAGGTCAGGGAACATCCATTGGGGGAGGAGGAGAGTTAATGTTTCATGCCGATGATCTTTCATCTGAAGATAGATAGATATTTCATTTGATGATAGACAAAAGATAAATCTGAACTGGGATGAAACGCTCCTTGGAGAGCTGGAAGATGGGACCACTGCTTGTTATTGACTTTTGGATGGTTGATTCTCCTGGCAAGAACCTATTGCCTTTAGCTTCGGAACTAATAAGTTGCACGTTTTTTGAATACTTTCCTGTTCTCTGTAGTTATACTGTAGACCAAGTGGGACTATCCATGAAGCATCTTTGCAAAAAACTAAGATAAGCTTGGGTTCAGCTGTGAGACTTAACACCAAATTTCTACTACAGGTGCACAACCTTTTATCCGAAGATCCAAATAACGAAAACCTCCGAATAGCGGACATTTTTTTCGGTCCTTGAAGAAAGGTCCTTGAAAACGGGCACCGAGGGCGGCCCGCAGAGGTGACAGCGGAACCTCCGGTCGGTCCTCGAAGAAAGGGGAACTAAATCCCCATTCATAAAAGAGAAGGTGAGAGTATATTGCGCGGGAGGGTTAATAATTGACAATATGCTGCTACCTGCCCGCTGAGTTAAAAAGTTCCCACAGTAGACTCACGATACACAGTGTATCGTGAGTCTTGCGTGGGAACTTTTTAACTCAGCGTGCAGGCAGCAGCAGATTGTCGCTCCCTTCAGTTTCACTCCACCTACATCCCTCTGCTTCCCGGCCATGTGTGTGACCCCTTCCCTCCCCAGCTCCCCGCTCATTGCACCGGCGTGGGGGCTTTGCACTGTCTTCACGTCGGCGATGCTAGCAGCACAGTCCCAGTCACCGGAGACGTCAGGACCAACGGGACACCGACCCCCAGGCCCACTGCAAGCACGGAGATCCCAGAGACCCGCAGCCGGCAGCAGCCGAGCCCCGTTCCAACTCCAGAGGAAAACTGCAATCTGGCCGGAGACGTCAGGACCACCAGAAGCCGCTCCCCGAGCTGCGCCCCCTCATCGGGACACTGACCCCCAGGCCCACTGCAAGCACGGAGATCCCAGATCAGCAACTCCAGCCCAGCCCCATTCCAACTCCAGAGGAACACGCTCCCCGTATGGGCAGAAGCTGATGGTGTGCAAGGGACGTCTTGTTCTTGGGGTCGCGCAGCTCGGGCTGTGGGCGAACTGCCACTTGTCGCCGTAGCGGCCCATCGGGGAGCGGATTCCTCTGGAGTTGGAGGGGGAGGGGGGTATTGTGCTGTTTGATCGCCCCCTACTATCCCAGGGACAGGGAGACAGGACGTTCACCGAGGGCGGCCCGCAGAGGTGACAGCGGAACCTCCGGTCGGTCCTTGAAGAAAGGGGAACTAAATCCCCATTCATAAAAGAGAAGGCGAGAGTATATTGCACGGGAGGGTTAATAATTGACAATATGCTGCTACCTGCCCGCTGAGTTAAAAAGTTCCCA
Source organism: Leucoraja erinaceus (assembly GCF_028641065.1). Lineage (NCBI taxonomy): Eukaryota > Metazoa > Chordata > Chondrichthyes > Rajiformes > Rajidae > Leucoraja > Leucoraja erinaceus. The sequence goes on from NC_073377.1 coordinate 57,686,055, forward strand.
CGGTAGACACGGTACACAGTGTAGGCAGCAGCAGATTGTCGCTCCCTTCAGTTTCACCCCACCTACACCCCTCTGGTTCCCGGCCATGTGTGTGACCCCTTCCCTCCCCTCTCCAGCACCGGCTCATTGCACCGGCGCGGGGGCTTTGCACTGTCTTCATGTTGGCGATGGCAGCAGGTCAGTACAGTCACCGGAGACGTCAGGACCAATTGGACGTCGACCACCAGGCCCGCCGCAAGCACGGAGATCCCAGAGACCCACAGCCGGCAGCAGCCCAGCCCCGCTCCAACTACAGAGGAACCTGGGTTGCGGATGACGGAGCGCAGCTCGGGGCGTCATAGGGGCCAATCGGGGAGCGGGTTCCTGTTGGTCCTGACGTCTCTGGCCACCTGCTATCCTCCGGGAACTGTACCGCCCTTGCAGGAGAGTGGGGTTGTTTGCAGTTGCAGAGGGAGGGGGCAAGGGCGGTACAGTTCCCAGTCTCAGCTCCTGTCCAGGTGAGTGGCTGGAGACGTCAGGACCTACGGGACACCGACCCCCAGGCCCACTGAAAGCACGGAGATCCCAGAGACCCACAGCCAGCAGCAACTCCAGCCCAGCCCCGCTCCAACTCCAGAGGAACACGTAGGGGCAGAAGCGGATGGTGTGCAAGGTATGTCTCGTTCTTGGGGTGGCGCAGCTCGGGCTGTGGGCAAACTGCCACTTGTCGCCGTAGCGGCCCATCGGGGAGAGGATTCCTCTGGAGTTGGAGGGGGGTATTGTGCTGTTTGATCGCCCTCTGCTATCCCTGGGACAGGGAGACACAGCGGCTTTTTAAGACTGGTGGGCAATCATTTCCAAAGTTCTGCCCACACAGTCAGTACACCTCTCCTACACTGCATTTCATACAAACATTTATTCTGCAAAAAAAACCCTACATTGGAGACTCAAACTCGCGACCGAGTAACTGCCGAGATCAAGGCGCAAACTCGCGACCTTGCGGATATGAGGCCGAGCACTCTACCACTGAGCCAGCCATTAAAACCTACGCTAAAAAATTTCCATTCCGAAGACCGACAAATTCTGAATTACGATAAGTGTCTGGTCCCAAGGCTTTCGGATAAAAGGTTGTGCACCTGTAGCACTCATCTGTCCACTGGGATGCATTGAGGTCTGCTTCATTTGTTTCCCTCACAAAAATGCAGGGCACTGATTATCTCATGAAGTATCACGACTGCAATGAAGTCCTGCTATTGAGACCTGCTTTCTAGGGTCTGGTCCACATGGTATTAACTGTATTTCTGTGACAGCTCCAGGACAAGATTCCAGTTGAGTGCTTCATGAAGCTTGAAATCAGTACGAACTAGGGATACACAGAAAGTAAAACTGTGATTAAACAAAATATATACCCTTTGCCCACATGCACTATTAGCAGTCGCATTTTCTCCTAAAATTAATTATACAGAATCCAAAATAATGTTTCAAGTGGTTTCCACAACTGTTCTAACCACTGGAGCTTCAGTGAAGTTTGCAGATTGGGAAGTAACTGATGGAACAGTGCAAGATAAAGGGCTCTATTTCATGCAACACTGGCACCAGCACTGGGACAATAAATCAGAAAATAAATCAGGCTCCATCTGAACTATCAGAAATAGTAAACATGGCCAATATCAGAACACTAACCTCCAATTAGGATGATATAGTACTTAGGTGGGATAAAGTTAATGGAAATACCAATGTTAAATAAATAGAAAGAATGATGGTCAGAAACTGTGCTTTAAACACTCACAGTAAAGGGGAAACTAAAGGATATAAATCAGGAGACCGTGTGCAGCTGGTAGAGTGAAAACCTGGGTTCAGTCCTGACCTCAGATATTGTCTGTGTGGAGTTTGCACTTTCATCCACAAGACTACTTGCATTTCCTTGCACATCCCAAAGACATGCTGATTTGTAGGTCAATTGTTTGCTGTAAATTGCCCTAAGTGCGCAGGGAATAGATGAGAAAGTGGGACACATAGAACTAGTGTGGACGGGTGATCAATGGTCGGCGTGGACTCGGTGGGATGAACGGCCTGTTTCCATTCTGTATCTCAAAACAATATAAGGAGTTAAAGATTGATACAAAGTGCTAGAGTAGCACAACAAATCAGGCAGCATAGAAACATAGAAACATAGAAAATAGGTGCAGGAGTAGGCCATTCGGCCCTTGGAGCCTGCACTGCCATTCAATATGATCATGGCTGATCATCCAACTCAGTATCCCATCCCTGCCTTCTCTCCATACCCCCTGATCCCTTTAGCCACAAGGGCCACATCTAACTCCCTCTTAAATATAGCCAATGAACTGGCCTCAACTACCTTCTGTGGCAGAGAATTCCACAGATTCACCTCGGTCCTAAAAGACTTCCCTCTTATCCTTAAACTGCGATCCCTAGTTCTGGACTTCCCCAACATCGGGAATAATCTTCCTGCATCTAGCCTGTCCAACCCCTTAAGAATTGTGTAAGTTCTCTGTAAGCATCTCTGGACAACAGGGAACTGACACAGTCTGAAGAAGGGTCCTGACCCCGAATCCCACCTATCCATAGTCTCAGAGATGCTGCCTGACTCACTGAATTATTCCAACACTTTGCGTCCTTTTTTTGTAAACCAGCATTGCAGTTCCTTGTTTCTACAAGGAGTAAACGGTTATTGCACAAGAAGCAGTGTTTTTTTTTTTGCTTAGCACAATTCTTTTGGGCACCACACAATGGAATTTAACTTTAAACCAAATTATTGAATGCACTTGAGTCCTTTGTGACCTGGTGGCAGAGAGCAGCATTTTATTCCACTTGTTATGCAAGTTTGACTCGGAGGCCCCTGGACAGAGGTAGTGAAATCAGATGGCCATCATTTCATGTTTTAACGCTATTTGCCAAAAATTAATTTGTGCACCCGAAGCTTGGGAAAAGTACCAATCTCTTGCACTGAAGTGAGGCTTAACAAAAGGTATGCGCCTATATTCCTTAAAGTGACCATCTTAGCTTATCAACTACGAGTGAGTCTGAGATGTCCATCTTCTGTCAGTCAGCTTGCCTTTAAAGAGTTTAGCAATTTTAAAGATTTTCTTCATAGTATTCTCTCACAACCTCCTCCAACGTCACTGCCAATGTCACTGGGGTATTTCAAACATGTCTCCAATATGGGCCCCAGCCTGATCAAATCACCAGCTCTAATGTACCATCTCCTGGATTTCCATCCCACAATACCCATCATCTGTCCCAATCTTCATAAGCTTGATCTTTGATTTGTGATCATATGTTTGCGAGAGAAACAACTTTCACTTGCTGTTGAATCTGGATCTAGGGATAAAATTAGAGGCAAGTCCAATACTACAAAGGAATGTGAAGATTTCCAATTGACATCTCATCGTAAACTTGAGTAAGATATTTATGTATTGACAGATTTGCGATTAAGGCAATTATATGTTGCTGGATCGTGAATCAGCCATCAATTCAATATATGGCAGAACAGCTCAAAGAATACAATGGTCTGCTTCTTTTCTTATGCTCCTATGTTCCTGCAAAAATTCTGTTTTTCTGCCACCAATTATTTTCCTCTCATGTCTGAGGTTGAACTTAACTATATGTAAACATGCCATCCCACTTGACCCAGAGGGGATAGCATGGTAGCACAGCGGTAGAGTTGCTGCCTTACAGCGGCAGAGACCCAGGTTCGATCCTGTCTATGGGTGCGGTCTGTACGGAGTTTGTACATTCTCCCAATGAGGATGTGGATTTTCTGGTCCCTGGTGCTCTGGTTTCCTCCCACATTCCAAAGACGTGCAGGTATGAAGATAAATTGATTTAGACAAAATTGTAAATTGTCCCTAGTGTATTGCTTGTGTCGGCGTGGACTCGGTGGGCCGAAGGGTCTGTTTCTGCTCTGTATCTCCAAACTAAACTAAGTTGAGGTTTTGGCACCAAATCCTCTCTGTCTCCAAGGTTGCCTGTTTTCATGCCAGCTTATGTCCTGCTAAAGTCTCCAATCACGCCCTTTGTTAGCCTGACCATTATCATGCTCTTTGGCTGAGTATGAGCCCATTCCTGAACTCTACTTCTTGCATCCTTACTCATATCAAGTTTTATTTGCTCAACACCCTGAGTTTACCAGCTCCTACTGGCAATGCTGTTATTTCATTTCCTCTATTGATACAATCTGTGGACTCACCTTTCCCATTCTCTGTAACATCCTCAGCCTGCATACCAGTCCATAGAAACATAGAAAATAGGTGCAGCAGTAGGTCATTCAACCGTTTTGAGCCAGCACCGCCATTCAATATGATCATGGCTGATCATCCAAAATCAATACCCCTTTCCGGCTTTTTCCCCGTATCCCTTGATTCCCTTAGCCCAAAAAGAGCCAACTCTAACTCTCTCTTGAAAACATGAAGTAGTGAATTGGTCTCCACTGCCTTCTGTGGCAGAGAATTCCACAGATTCACTACTCTCTGGGTGAAGAAGTTTTTCCTCATCTAAGTCCTAAAGAGCCTTCCCCTTATTCTTAAACTGTGACCTCTGGTTCATGACTCAACAACATCGGGAACATTTTTCCTGCCTCTAGCCTCATCAATCCCTGAAGAATTTTATATGTATCAGAAAGATCCCATCCTTCTAAATTCCAGCGAATACAAACCCAGTCAACCCATTCTTTCATCATATGTCTGTCCCAGCATCACGGGAATTAACCTGGTGAACCTACGTTGCAATCGCTCAATATTAAGAATGTTCTTCCTCAAATTAGGAGAACAAAATTGCACACAAAACTCCAGGTGCGATCTCACCAGGGCCCTGTACAACTGCAGTAGGATCTCCTTACTCCTAAACTCAAATCTTCTCACAATGAAGGCATACTTCAAGTGACCTATGTACAAGCACACACAGGTCTCGTTGCACCTACCCTTCTCCTAATTTGACACCATTCCCTCGATAATAATCCGCCTTCCTGTTCTTGCCACCAAAGTGGATAACCTCACATTTATCCACATTGTACTGCATCTGCCATGCTTCTGCCCACTCACCTAACCTATCCAAGTGACTCTGCCGCCTCATAGCATCCTCCTCACAGCTCATACTGCCACCCAGCTTTGTGCCATCTGCAAATTTCGAGATGTTACATTTAATATCCGCCCCTGTCTAAATTGTTAACCTAAATTTAAACAACTGGGGACCCAGCTTCGCCCCTTGCTAACCTATCCCAGTATTTACTGCCTCATGCGGCACACACACTGCCACTAGCTTTTATCTGCCTTGCGATGTTACATTTAATTCCCCTGTCTAAATTGTTAATATAAATTGTAAACAACTGGGGACCCAGCAGCGAGCCTTGCGGCACCCCACTAGTTACTGCCTTGCGGCACCCCACTAGTTACTGCCTGCCATTCTGAAAAAGTACCCGTTAATTCCTACCCTTTGTTTCTTGTCTGCCAACCAATTCTCTATCCATGTCAATACCCTACCCCCAATACCAAGGACCTGCCCTTGTTCTTTTTCTTACCCACATCATTTGTGCCTCCATGCACAACTACTCCCGGCTGCTCCCCTTCCCTCCAGAGGATGTTCTGAATTTGGTCTGAGACGTCTTGGACCCTGCACCAGGGATGCAACTTACCATCTTCGAGTCTCGCTTGTCACCACAGAATCTCTAGTCGCCCACCACTATGGCTCTACCTCATGTCGGTCTCGTCAGTCTCGCCTCAGCACCAGGATTTGAGTAACAGACCTGTCCTCCACTCGGAGTGGACGCCCCGTCTGCCCCGACAGCTCCCAAGAGGGTGTAGCTGTTCACAAGAGGTACTTGCACCGAGGTCTTCCACACTCGCTTCATCCCCTTTCTTTCTGTCTCTACCCATCACACCTCCTGCACTATTGGAGTGATGACATGACTGTAGGTCCTGTCCAGTAATCTTTAATCTTCTTGAATAGACCGCAGGTCATCCAGCTGCTGCTTCAGTTCCCTAGCTCGATCCCTGAGGAGCTGCATCTGGACACATTTCCCACAGGTGTAGTGGTCAGTGACACCAGCAGTGCCCCTGACTTCCCACATCCTGCAACAAACACACTGTAATAACATTCCTGCCATCGCAAGTTTAAATATTTAAATTAAATTAAACTCACAACCGTAGCCCCCTTGCCTCAGCCTCTTCACCGAAGACTCTCGAGCCAAAAGGGCCTGTCCCACATATGCAACTTTTTTGGCGACTGCTGGCATCCGTCATAGGTCATTGCAGGTCGGTGAAAATTTTCAACATGTTGAAAATTCAGCGGCGACCAGAAAGACGCTACAATTCTTTGGATGACTGAGCAGACGACTCACAACCATACGGGCGACACCCCGGTGACATGTCGCGGGGTGAAGCCTGTATGGTCGTGAGTAGTCGCCCAAAGAGTCGTACCTTGTTCTGGTCGCTGCTGGATTTTCAACATGTTGAAAATTTTTGGCGACCTGTAACAACCTATGACGGGTGCCGGCAGTCGCCGAAAAAGTTGCGTAAGTGGGACAGGCCCTAAATACTCGCACTTTACCAAAAGTCCCATGCACGTTCCTGCCTACATTTACCAAGTTCTGGGGCTCAAAGACACAAAGGTGGGAAATGCTTTCCATTTACTCACAACACCTTTGCCCCTATCTCCTTTCAAGTTGCTCATTAAAACTTTTCTCTCTTTGCCCAAAGTTTTGAGTTTTGATCATCTGTCCTAATGTTTCTTTACGTTTCTAGAGTACTGATGTTTGTCTGAAAACACTTCTGTGAAGTGCCCTGGGCAGTTTTACTCCATTAAAGGTACAAAAGGAATACAACTTGTTTCTGTTTCCAAGCATCAGCGGGGAGTGACCGCTGTGGGTCAAAGAGGTCATTCGCATATTTTGCTGTGTACTAATGCTGACAGATGAGACCAATTTAAAACCACTCTTGCTGCTGATGCCACCAGATGTCCTGGTCATATTACCATCTGGAGCCTTGCTGTCATGGAATTACTTGCAACAGCTTTACAAAAAACCCAGCAATGTGACTAAAACACAGTTCAGAAGTGAGTAAAATGCATTATTTTGGACTCTAGATAGACACAGAATGCTGGAGTAACTCAGCGGGTCAGGCAGCATCTCTGGAGAAAATGAATGGGTGACATAAAGTGACGTACCTTTAGAAAGAAGATGAGAAGAAATGTCTTTAGTTAGAGGATTATGAATCTCATTGCCACAGATGGCTGTGGGGGCCAAGTCAATGGATATCTCTAAGGTGGAGATTGATAGATTTTTGATTCGTAAGGGTGACAGAGGTTATGGTGCAAAGGCAGGAAAATGAAGTTGAAAGGGAAAGATAGATCAGCCATGATTGAATGACGGGATAGACTTGATGGCCTTATTCTTCTCCTTGAACTTACAAACTTCAGAGTTCAACCCAAAATGTCACCTATTCCTTTTCTCTAGAGATGCTGCCTGACCTGCTGATTTACTCCAGCATGTTGTGCCTATCATTAGTGTGAACCAGCACCTGCAGTTCCTTCCTACATGCTTTGATACTCTAGTCAATTTTCTCATCTTTGACTTTCTAGGTCACTGGAAGGTAATTTCCAATATCTTCACAGATACTTACAGCAGACTGGTAACATGGCAAAATGGTATTTTTCATGCGACTTCATTCCCTTCAGCACTGATCCCAAGCAGCATTTCAGTAGTTGGCTATCTGGAACAAAATCAAAGGATGCACCTTTCAACACACTAACCCATTGTTCCTAAAGGGACCTTGCCAGCTACTTGATGTCTTGGTCTGTACCTCTACACTATTCGATTTCGGTACATTGGCAGATTAGTTGTTATCCCACTGGTTGGCTACTGCATGTTGGTAATAAGGGAGGAAGAGTAAGGTAAGCCAAGGTAGAGGGAGGAGTGGATTATCAAAGTGTTACAAACTGTTTGGCATAGCCAGGAGAATCTTAAGATAAAAATGGTGGTCATCGTGGAATGTGCAGAAACCAGGATTTCCCATTACAAATTATTTCTCATTGAAATTGCATCATAGAGGGAATGGAATCCAATTTCTAAACATTTTAGTTTTATTGGTTTTAGAGATGCAGTGCAGAAACAGACCCTTCGGCCCACTGAGTCCGTGTCAACGAGCAATCCCCGTACTATACTATACACTAGGGACAATTTACAATTTTACCAAAGCCAATTAACCTACAAACCTGCATGTCTATGGAGTGTGGGAGGAAACCAGAGCACCCAGAGAAAACCAACACAGGTCACGAGGAGAATATACAAACTCAGTACAGACAGCACCCATGGTCGGGTTCGAACCCAGGTCTCTAGCACTGTAGGGCAGCAGCTCTATGCTGCGCCACCATGCCGTCCATGTTCCCCTTCATCACTGATCAACTACAACAAAATAATATATAAATTATAACAATATTCCAATCATCATTGCTTCTAATTAACTTCAAAGCAAATTAAAGTTTAAAACATGTGCTTTTCTTAATTCATTAATTCCTTCAGTGCCTTTTCCTTTTTTTTAATATTCCATAATTTGAAACATCATATGGCAGTGGAATTCATTGTTCAAATAATCTGTGATTAATGTTTTTCCACACCTTCACATCATCTCACACATCTAAATGCATTACATTAAAACCTATCAGCTTTCGTCTCGAGATTTTCTCTGATATGTCCTAACAGATGTTTCGTGGGATCCAGCAGAGCACATCATTGCAGCTTAAAAAGATGAATGTGCCATGTAAAATCCACTCTGAAACTGCCGAGCTAATCCTGACATAATGAACAAAAATGTCTTTGTTTTTCATTAACAGTTTAGTTTGTTATGATAGACAAAAGTGCTGGAGAAGTTCAGCGGGTGAGGCCGCATCTATGGAGCAAAGGAAATAGGCAACGTTTCGGGTTGAAACCCTTCTTCAGAAGAAGTGTTTCGACCCGAAATGTTGCCTATTTCCTTTGCTGTATAGGTGCTGCCTGAAGGGATTCGACCCGAAACATTGCTTATTTACTTCGCTCCATTGATGCTGCCTCACCCGCTGAGTTTCCCCAGCATTTTTGTGTACCTTCGATTTTCCAGCATCTACAGTTCCTTCTTAAACATAAATAGTTTGTTATGATGTTGTCAAGTAATGTATAGATTTTATTTGTACACTAAGAACAATTTTTATTATATGCTGTCAATTTTTCAACTAATTATGCAGCAACCATTTTATACTTACAGAATGATCCTTCCCATTGAGAATAAAGAGACTTTTATTACAAACGATAGACACAAAATGCTAGAGTAACGCAGCATGTCAGGCAACATCTCTGCAGAAAATGGATAGATTATGTTTCATGACGAGACCACCCTTCTTCAGGCTGGAGGGGAAAAACAGGAAACTTGCTGCACCCTACTACAATCAGTCCCAAAACGAAGCATCACCTATCCATTTTCTGCAGAGATGCTGCCTGACCTGCTGAGTTACTCTAGCATTTTGAGTCTTTGGTATAAACCAGCATCTGCAGTTCCTTTTTATTAGATTTCCATTATCATTTTATCTTGCAGGTAAGCCATTCCCAAATCCATATTTGGAACCGTTTAAATATTTGGAGTACGTTTGATGTGGATGAACAGGGATGTTGACTCCACTGAAGATGGTCTAATCCAAGGCAAATTTGGACAAAAGAAACATTCCCTGATGGAGCCATAATTACCTGTGATATTTTTCGATTTGTGCTTTAAGACTCCTAAGAATTGGAAATAGGCCATTCTAGGCAATTTGGTGATAAACTAACAGGAATGCCCAAGGATGCAAGGGAGAGGTCCACAACGTGTGCTAAGGTGTAATAGAAATTGGCCCAGTAATCACCTGCATCCTCCTCAGAGTTGGCCATGAAGTATCTCAAATAGTAATTGTCTGTGCCCTGTTTTAAAGGTGTTGGAGTACAGCACTCCTGAAAAAAACTGGTATCATATACTTCAAAATCCATTTTCAACCTTTAAAGAGGTATAATAAGAGTATTTGCAAAGTGCCTGATCTAGAGAATCACTATTTAATCTGTTAATTTGTCATATGAAATGGCGTCATGCAATGAAGCATATAAGGAATGAATTTAATTTGCACTTCACTGTGTGATCATTATTGTACAGACCTGTTTCCTCTGTCATTTTCTTTTATATTAATAAACTTAGTCACATATTACTCCAAAGTTTGCATTGCATTGGAAGTAACACTTTTCACATCTGCTTAATGATTATTAACTTCTAGCTAACAGCACCAAGCTATATCTCCTATGGTGTAAAGCTCAGCAAAGCCAAAACTGAACAAATGTACTGATCTGTGGGCAAAGGCTTTTTGAGAGCTGCATTCCTGTCTGATCTCAGATGGCCTGAAGTCAAGCCTCCTCTCATTCAGGCAGGAGACTGAGAGATGCCAGCCATCAAGATAATATTTCAATGCTTCATGTGAGAGCAGATTAAGAATATAATGAGTTCTCTTGTTGAACACTTGGGGTTTAATGGCATGCAGTTGGCCATTAATAACAACTTTCTCAACTCCTGCCAGTTTGATGGAGCAGGCAGCTGTCACGGGAATGGCATTTTGTAAAATATGGAAAATTTTAAGCAAACATTTTTGCACTCCGATGTCACCCAACATAAATGGGTGTCATGTTATGAAGTCAATTCCTTTTACCAGACGCTATAATGTTTGAGGATATTTATGAAGACCATAACGATAGCAACAGATTTACTCAAAAATGGCATCTTGTGAATTGTTCAGAACTGAGAAATAAAAATAAATTAATTTACCAGGCGTTGGATTAATATTAGGGTGGCATGGTGGATTCAAGGAGCTTGTTTTAGAGCAGCTGCCTCAGTTCAAATATTGCTCAGATTGCTCTAAGGAACATTAAATTCTGCAAAGTTACTGCAAAGAAACAGCACATTTGACCCAATAGTGTAGTGCACACCAATGTTTTGTTTTCCGCAAGCCAAATAATATTATTCAATTCTCCAGTTTGGTTCATGACCCTTCAAGAATCAGGTTTTCCAAATTTTAAAAATAATTTGTAGACAATTCAATGATGTGTGACAAACACAATCTACATTCTCTGTGAAACCACTCTCTGTGAAACCTTTCCTTTCATTTTTTTTCGGAATTGGCATCTTTATACTTTCTCTTTCAAGACCGATGAAAATGATCCCTTGATAATAAAAAGAGAAAAATGCTGGAAATACTCAGAAGGTCAAGAGTGAATCCAAAAGAACATTTCAGGTTTTCTAGCTCTGATCAAAAGATATCAAGCTGAAATATTAAAGCTTGGAAAGTGGATCATAAAATATCTATTTGTTAAGCAATAACAAACTTGCATTTTCCACAGAATAAATCAGACAATTGTTAATTGCTAGGTGAAGTTGTACCATTTACTAAACTAAACTGGACACTTCTATGCATGATTGATGTTCCCATGTCAGGCCATTTCCCAGGAGAGGTGCACTGGCCTCTAGTCACACACTGCGTGCTTCTGACAGCAATGACTTATGGAGACTTGAATTCCAATTTACGATCTTTCCAGAACAGCCTCAATTACAATCAAAGTGCATTATGCTAGTTTATAACTTTTCCTGGTATTTAAATACAAACATCAATGACACTGGTCAGTGCAGTAGGCCGAATGGTATAGCTTCACAATTGACTACGGTCTATTTATACAGATTCCAAGCTTCACAACTTCACAGGTGTGCGTAAACCAGTAGTGGGTGCCCTTTCTAGAGCATTTTACAGCTGCAGTACTCACAATTTGTGTATCTGAGTAGGGACACTGTTGGCAGCAGGCCATTAGTGGAGTAATCAATATATTCATGGCTGTAGTGTGTGAATGAGGTGGGTGGTACAGATCATCAGGTCAGAGCCAACCCTCACTGGGTCTTCAATTCCTATCTGTAATTCTCTAAATTACAATGAGCTCTGGATTACAATGTTTTCATCATGGAGATATGACAATCTGCAGAAAGTCCTTTGTTTAGGCTCTTTTGCCTACACACATACTCTTTATGGTCATCAAGATCACATTAATCTAACTTCCTCACCACTGGAGATTTCTAAGTGGCCACAGGGGCGTCAGTGGCGTGCGGTAAAGTTGCTATCTTACAACACCAGAGATCCTGCCTGCGGGTGCTGTCTGCATGGTGTTTGTATGTTCTCCCTGTGACTGCATGGGTTTTCTTCGAGTGCTTTGGTTTCCTCCCACAATCCAAAGACGTGCAGGTTTGTAGGTTTGTAGGCTTCCATACATTGTCCATAGTGTGCAGGTTGGTGTGGACTCAATGGGCCGAAGGGACTGTTTCCACTCTGTATCTTTAAACTAAATTAAACAAAATACAACCAATTTCTGTAACATCTTATGAAGAAGTGATTTCACCTATTCTGCATTTGGTGAGAAACTGGTGCCATCTTAGACACAAGGATTTATCATTGTTAAAGGCTTTGCACAAGAGAAACTCAGACTTTTCCATCAACAAGTTAGATTCTACTCCCTCCATGTGCAGCTTGCCATGCACCATGTGAAGAATATGGTGAATATCAGGAAGAACACATGACTCCATCATCCCAAGCGAGGTAGACAGCCATATATTTTCAGTGTCTTATGTTACCCTGAGATGACATGCAGCAATGTTACAGAACTTAACTTCAGCGGCGCTGCAGTTCTGTCACTGGCCGTGTGTGCAACTTTGGCGCCTTTGAGGGGGGTGGGGGGCGGGATTAAAATGCAGTTTTCTCCTGCCTGTTGGAGGCGGATTTCCTCGGGCTGCTAACTGCTGAATCGATCCGACTTCCGTTCCCCATTTTTTTTTTTTTAATCGCGAGACAATTTAATAATTTGATTAAAATAAAAAGTGACTTCTAACGCCCTCAACACCTGCAACGTGACGGATCTCAAGAACGGGACAAAACAAAGGGTAAGTCGTGTATTTTACATATAAACTTGCTTCTTGGGATGGCTTTACTATAATTTTACGTTGTGAAAATGTGATTTGGGCTCCATATAAACTGGCAGTGTTTTTCCTGCTGTGGGCTTCAAATTCACCGCAAATGCAACGTTCCAATCAATCGCGTTCCAGAAAAACCATTCGCATGATAATTTAAATGCTCTTTTTTTTGGACAATCATGTCATAAGAACATCTAAATCGTCTATATTTTGTGTTATTGTCTACCCATAGTCAATATTTTTAAACTAAATATCAGTTTTAGTCCCATGTATTGTGCAAAAAAATTAAAATGTCGATTATATTGAGTGGATGTTTCTAGATTAATTTATGGGAATTAAACATTAAACATTCCTTCCATCTGGCTTGTAAATTCATGACAGTGAGATTTAAAAATCATGTTATATTGTGAATTCTTGTGTGAATGGGATTAGTTTGTTATTTGGATACTTAGGCTATTTTTAAATAAAAATCCTTCTTAAGAAATGGTAACTACAGGACATTCTTAATGAGAAAGTAGTGGCAGAAAGGCATGTCATGTAAGGTTTGAAGAGCAAAATGTTGTAGTTTATAATGCCAACATTAAAAAGTTGAGGAAAAACAAGGTGTACAGAGTTGCTTATTGGTTAGAATCTGAGGAGTATGATGATGCTACTGATTATGATATGCCAATGTACCAGCTAGCAACTGACCTTCTCCATAAAGACTTTGTCTATTGCTAGAATGTATTTACCTATCTGTTACAGACTTACAGCATATAATACAATAATATTAAAGTCCTGATCTTGAGAATATCACATTTTTGAATTTTCAAGGCAGTCTGGGTGTTTATTACTATTTCCGTCAAAACGGTCAATTTTGTAATTAACTACAATTAGGTAATTAACTAATTATATGCTTTAATTTCAGGTCATCCAGGAAAGATGTTTTATATTTGTTTCAGAATGCTTCAATCTACAACAATTGAAAATTTCATCCATTCTCTTAATTTTTAAGAAAGTTATGGGCTTTTGACTGTCCTCGATCACAGCTTTTGTGTTAAGTCAATGCAAAGACAATAGGGAACATGATGCTAATTTCCGAGTATGAAAATTGCCATAACTGTTTTAATACTGAAGATATGAAAGTGAATTAGGTGTCAAATTAAAGTTCTTTTCATGTTTTATCTGATGGGATAAATTGCAGACTTGATTTTTAAAATCTCAATAATGTTGTAACATTGCTAAGACATGAAGGCAGAAGAGAATATTCCTGCTCAACCTCCATATAATTATGTCCCAGCTGAACAGAAGGGAGGAAATATAAACATCAAGGGAACCTGATGGAGAGATGCTTGTCCTTAAGGAGCTTATAAAATAATAATTCCAGTATAATGTGCTGGAAAGCAGGCAAGGATAACCAGTTAATATTTTCAGCTCTTTTCACACCTGCACTAAATGAATACTACCCAGCTCCAATTACTTAAATGGCCATGCTGTGATACTCCCAGTCAGAGGAACCTCAGTTAAATAAATCATCCATCGGTATAAAGTTTCACTTTCCTGTGCGGATCTTCACCCTGCAGGTGTAAGCATACCTACGAGGTCATACAACTTCTTTCTGCATTGATCTATTGTGCTGAGATTTTTATAGCCATCTTCTGTCAGGGTTTTCTTTGGGATGATGGGTCTCGTGGCACCGCCTGGTACAAAGGACTTTCCTCTTCCCATTTATGTGTAATTAAACAGGACTTTGTATGTCCTTTTACGTTGTTAGAGACTCCTCGCCCCACTTCCCAGAAGCCCATTATAGGCATAATGTGTGTTCCTTTTGCATGACTTTCATGAAATGTGCCATTAAGGGGCTGCCATTCTTTTCTGAATATTGTGCAGCAAAGTGGCAGGAACTGTGCAACATTGAGGGAGGTTCTGGCAGGTATTGCATATCCCATTTTAAGAAGCCACAGTGCTTTTTAATCACCCCAACTCTGTTTCACACAGACTCTGGGACAATACTGAATGTTTTAGCTGGGGACCTGATTTGACATCAGAACTAAATACAGTAATGTTTCAACCCATCAAAACTAGACACAATCCAGTTTCTAGGCATAATTCCGTATATCTATAGATCCTACTTTACCAGAATCATGAGGATTTTCTGCATATTTTTCAGATTTTTGACATCTATGTCTTTGTTTCAACAGACAATAGACAATAGGTGCAGGAGTAGGCCATTCGGCCCTTCGAGCCAGCACCGCCATTCAATGTGACCATGGCTGATCATCCCCAATCAGTACCCAGTTCCTGCCTTCTCCCCATATCCCCTGACTCCACTATTTTAAAGAGCCCTATCCAGCTCTCTCTTGAAAGTATCCAGAGAACCAGCCTCCACTGCCCTCTGAGGCAGAGAATTCCACAGACTCAAAACTCTCTGTGAGAAAAAGTGTTTCCTCGTCTCCGTTCTAAATGGCTTACTCCTTATTCTTAAACTGTGGCCCCTGGTTCTGGACTGCCCCGACGTCAGGAACATGTTTCCTGCCTTTAGCGTGGCCAAATCTTTAACAATCTTATGTTTCAATAAGATCCCCTCTCATCCTTCTAAACTCCAGAGTGTACAAGCCCAGCCACTCCATTCTCTTAGCATATGACAGGCCCGCCATCCCGGGAATTAACATTGTAAACCTATGCTGCACTCCCTCAATAGCAAGAATGTCATTCCTCAAATTAGGGGACCAAAACTGCACACAATACTCCAGGTGTGGTCACACTGGGGCTCTGTACAACTGCAGAAGGACCTCTTTGCTCCTATACTTGATTCCTCTTGCTATAAAGGCCAACATGCCATTCGCTTTCTTCACTGCCTGCTGTACCTGCATGCTTACTTTCATATCCTGATGAACAAGGACCCCAAGATCCCGTCGTACTTCCCCTTTTCCCAACATGACACCATTTAGATAGTAATCAGCCTTCCTGTTTTTGATACCAAAGTGGATAACCTCACATTTATCCACATTAAACTTCATCTGCCATTCATCTGCCCACTCCCCCAACCTGTCCAAGTCACCCTGCATTCACATAGCATCCTCCTCACAGTTCACACTGCCACCTAGCTTTGTGTCATCTGCAAATTTGCTAATGTTACTTTGAATCCCTTCATCCCAATCATTGATGTATATTGTAAATAGCTGCAGTCCCAGCACCGAGCCTTGTGATACCCCACTAGTCACTGTCTTCCATTCGGAAAGGGACCCGTTAATCCCTACTCTTTGTTTCCTGTCTGCCAACCACTTCTCTATCCATGTCAGCACTCTACCCCAATACCATGTGCCCTAATTTTGCCCACTAATCTCCTATGCGGGACCTTATCAAATGCTTTCTGAAAGTCCAGGTACGCTACACCCACTGGCTCTCCCTTGTCCATTTTCCTAGTTACATCTTCAAAAAATTGCAGAAGATTAGTCAGGCATGATTTCCCCTTCGTAAATCCATGCTGACTCGGACCGATCCTGTTACTGCTATCCAAATGTTCGGCTATCTCATCTTTTATAATTGACTCCAGCTTCTTCTCCACCACCCATGTCAGTCTACCTGGTCTATAATTCCCTGTTCTCTCTCTCCTGCCTTTCTTAAAAAGTGGGATAACATTAGCTACCCTCCAATCCACAGGAACTGATCCTGAGCCTATAGAACATTGGAAAATTATCACCAATGCACCCACGATTTCTAGAGCCACTTCCTTAAAACCATCAAGCCCTGGGGATTTATCAGCCTTCAGTCCCATCAGTCTACCCAACACCATTTCCCGCCTAATGTGGATTTTCTTCAGTTCCTCAGTCACTCGAGATCCTCGGGCCACTACTATATCTGGAAGATTGTTTGTGACCTCCTTAGTGAAGATGGATCCAAAGTATCTGTTTAACCTATCTGGCATTTGCTTGTTCCCCGTAGTAAATTCACCTATTTCAGTCTTCAAGTGTCCAACTTTGGTCTTAACTAATTTTTTCCTCTTCACATACCTAAAGAAGCTTTTACTATCCTCCTTTGTATTCTTGGCTAGCTTTACCTTCGTACCTCATCTTTTCTCCCCGTACTGTCCCCACCCCCTCGGCCCACCTGCCTGTCTTTTCAATAGGATGTATATCCTTGAATATTCAGTTCCCAGCCCTGGCCCTCTTGCAGCCATGTCTCTGTAATTCCCACAACATGATACTTGCCAATTTCCAACTGAGCCTCAAGTTCGTCCACTTTATTTCTTATACTTTGCGCATTCATATACAGCGCTTTGACCTCTGTATTCACGTCCTCCCTCGCACCACTTGCAATTGGCCCTGACCTTACTATTTTATCCCTTCTCGAACTTTCTTTCCCATTAATTCGAGAATCTTTTGTAATTTTTCCTGTAGTCACTTCGCCTTCGACTCCATCTTTATACTCCCGATTTGTCAATCCCTCCCCCCTACTATTTAGTTTAAACCCACACGTGTAGCCCTAGCAAACCCTACTGAAGATCAACACAAAAGGCTGGAGCCTGAAGAATGGTCTTGACCCGAAACGTCATCCATTCCTTCTCTCCAGAGCTGCTGCCAGCTTTTTGTGTCTCAAGAGTCAAGAGAGTTTATTGTCATATGTCCCAGATAGGACAATGAAATTCTTGCTTTGCATCAGTACAACGGAATAGTAGGCAAAAATACATAACATATCATATCAGTGAGTCCATATACTATTATATAAATATATATACACATCAATAAATAAGCATATAATGTGCAAATAAACAGATAATGTCTATCTGCAGAAATAAGAATTTGATTGTTGGTGACAGTGCATTTGACAATTAAATACTCTTGAAACATAGAAACATAGAAACATAGAAATTAGGTGCAGGAGTAGGCCATTCGGCCCTTCGAGCCTGCACCGCCATTCAATATGATCATGGCTGATCATCCAACTCAGTATCCCGTACCTGCCTTCTCTCCATACCCCCTGATCCCCTTAGCCACAAGGGCCACATCTAACTCCCTCTTAAATATAGCCAATGAACTGGCCTCAACTACCCTCTATGGCAGAGAGTTCCAGAGATTCACCACTCTCTGTGTGAAAAAAGTTCTTCTCATCTCGGTTTTAAAGAATTTCCCCCTTATCCTTAAGCTGTGACCCCTTGTCCTGGACTTCCCCAACATCGGGAACAATCTTCCTGCATCTAGCCTGTCCAACCCCTTAAGAATTTTGTACGTTTCTATAAGATCCCCTCTCAATCTCCTAAATTCTAGAGAGTATAAACCAAGTCTATCCAGTCTTTCTTCATAAGACAGTCCTGCCATCCCAGGAATCAGTCTGGTGAACCGTCTCTGCACTCCCTCTATGGCAATAATGTCATTCCTCAGATTTGGAGACCAAAACTGTACGCAATACTCCAGGTGTAGTCTCACCAAGACCCTGTACAACTGCAGTAGAAACTCCCTGCTCCTATACTCAAATCCTTTTGCAATGAAAGCTAACATACCATTCGCTTTCTTTACTGCCTGCTGCACCTGCATGGCTACCTTCAATGACTGGTGTACCATGACACCCAGGTCTCGCTGCATCTCCCCCTTTCCCAATCGGCCACCATTTAGATAATAGTCTGCTTTCCCGTTTTTGCCACCAAAATGGATAACCTCACATTTATCCACATTATACTGCATCTGCCAAACATTTGCCCACTCACCCAGCCTATCCAAGTCACCTTGCAGTCTCCTAGCATCCTCCTCACAGCTAACACTGCCCCCCAGCTTAGTGTCATCCACAAACTTGGAGATATTGCCTTCAATTCCCTCATCCAGATCATTAATATATATTGTAAATAGCTGGGGTCCCAGCACTGAGCCTTGCGGTACCCCACTAGTCACTGCCTGCCATTGTGAAAAGGACCCGTTTACTCCTACTCTTTGCTTCCTGTTTGTCAGCCAGTTCTCTATCCACATCAATACTGAACCCCCAATGCCTTGTGCTTTAAGTTTGTATACTAATCTCTTATGTGAATCCTTGGTGTGAAGGATAATATGGTCATTAATATCAAAGAATATGCACAGATCAAGGAATGTGAGAAAGAATAGTGCGTCACAGCTATAGCCAGTGAGGATGTCATTGCTTTGACTGGTAGGCGAAGAAATATAATTTGAGTCTGACAACAGCTTCAATGAAACTGCTGCACATTTTTTGATAGGAAGACTTGCCTTGAAAGACTTAAATCTACAAGACAAATATGGTGCTGAATTGTCAAGTTTTCTTGGAGCATTCACTGCATGAGTGATGCCTATTATACAGTAGAGGTACATTTCCAAAGCTGGAGTGAAAGCATCTAATTGAGTCAGTGATGGAAACTGTATTCTTCGCTTGGTTCTTTCCAATCTGATCTGGGAAAGATAATGCTGTCAGTTGCCACTGCGATGGATATCTGCTCCATTTTCCAGCAGTAATATTGTTCATTCTATGCAAAGAACTGTCAAAACAAATGAATGCAAAGAATATCCAGCGATGTGAAGAACAGGAAATGATGTTTGATGAGTAACAGGTATCCAAGAGGAAAGTTTCCCCACACTAGATCATCTTGCTTCAACTTGTAATTTTTTTGTACATTAGAAAATGTGCCTCAGATGAGTTGAGCAGATCACCTGGGCCAAAGTAACAGATGGTACAGAAAGAAGAGAAACATCCAATCATAGAAGTTTACAAAATTAAAGAAGATAATTTGCACATTGTGGTTTTGTTCATTATTCACTAGAACCATCCAAAACCAAGCCCAGAGCAAGTATCAGATTCAGATTCAGATTCAGATTCAATTTTAATTGTCATTGTCAGTGTACAGTACAGAGACAACGAAATGCATTTAGCATCTCCCTGGAAGAGTGACATAGCAAATGATTTGAATAAATAATAATAAGTGTCCGGGGGGGGTGGTGATTGGCAGTCACCGAGGTACGTTGTTGAGTAGAGTGACAGCCGCCGGAAAGAAGCTGTTCCTCGACCTGCTGGTTCGGCAACGGAGAGACCTGTAGCGCCTCCCAGATGGTAGGAGGGTAAACAGTCCATGGTTGGGGTGAGAGCAGTCCTTGGCAATGCTGAGCGCCCTCCGCAGACAGCGCTTGCTTTGGACAGACTCAATGGAGGGGAGCGAGGAACCGGTGATGCGTTGGGCAATTTTCACCACCCTCTGCAATGCCTTCCGGTCGGAGACAGAGCAGTTGCCATACCATACTGTGATGCAGTTGGTAAGGATGCTCTCGATGATGCAGCGGTAGAAGTTCACCAGGATCTGAGGAGACAGATGGACCTTCTTCAGTCTCCTCAGGAAGAAGAGACGCTGATGAGCCTTCTTGATCAGAGTAGAGGTATTGTGGGTCCAAGAGAGGTCATCGGAGATGTTGACTCCCAGGAACCTGAAGCTAGAAACACGTTCCACCTCCGTCCCGTTAATGTGGATGGGGGTGTGCGTGCCGCCTCTGGACTTCCTGAAGTCTACAATGAGCTCCTTGGTCTTCTTGGAGTTAAGGGCCAGGTTGTTGGCAGCGCACCATGCTGCTAAGTGCTGGACCTCCTCCCTGTAGGCCAGCTCATCGTTGTTGCTGATGAGGCCAATCACCGTTGTATCATCTGCATACTTGATGATGGTGTTAGTACCATGTACAGATGTGCAGTCATAGGTGAAGAGGGAGTAGAGGAGGGGGCTCAGCACACAGCCCTGTGGAACGCCGGTGTTCAGGGTGAGGGTTGAAGAGGTGTACTTGTCTAACCTCACAGACTGGGGTCTGTTGGTTAGAAAGTCCAGTATCCAGTTGCAGAGGGAGGGGTCGATGCCCAGGTTACCGAGTTTGGTGATCAGTTTTGATGGTATAATGGTGTTGAATGCTGAGCTGTAATCGCTGAACAGCATTCTTACGTAAGTGTCTCTGTTGTCGAGGTGGGAGAGGGCGGAGTGAAGTGCCGTTGAGATGACATCCTCCGTACTCCTGTTCTTGCAGTAGGCAAACTGATAGGGATCCAGTGTGGGGGGTAGGCAGCTTTTGAGGTGTGCCAGGACCAGTCTCTCGAAGCACTTGGTGATGATGGGGGTAAGTGCAACTGGGCGGAAGTCGTTGAGGCTTGCCGCAGTGGAGTGTTTTGGCACTGGCACGATGGAGGTGGTTTTAAGGCAAGTGGGGACAACTGCTTGGGCAAGTGACAGGTTGAAGATGTCAGTCCAGACGTCTGTCAGCTGCGCAGCACAGGCCCTGAGCACGCGCCCGGGGATGCCGTCAGGGCCAGCAGCTTTACATGCATTAGTCGAAGTATCTTCTGTTTGTGATGTCATTAATGTTAGTAATGTCTTTAGCTGTTGACACTGGGTTTTTTTATTCAGAGTTTTTAACGCAAATGGTGGTGGGTATATGGAATGAGCTGCCAGAGTAGGCCTGAAGAAGTGTCTCAACCCGAAACATCACCCATTCCTTCTCTCCAGAGATGCTGCCTGACCCGCTGAGTTATTCCAGCATTTTGTGTCTGCCAGAGGAGGTAGTTGAGGCAGGTACTATCTCAACATTTTAAATACATTTGTACATGGATAGAATTCATTAAGAGGGATATGGGGCAAATGCAGGTAAGTGGGACTAGTATAGATGGGGCATGTTGGTCGGTGTGGGCACGTTGGGCCTATGGACCTGTAGCATGCTGTATGACTCTAGTTGGTGGGTCTAAATGTAGAGGGTATAGGTTTTAAAAGCACAAAGTGCAATTAAATGGGAATCTGTGGGGAAAATCGTACACACAGAAAGCGGTGGGTATATGAACAAGCCTCTAGATCAAGCGGTAGAGATTAGCACAATTACAACGTTTAAAAGATAAGAAAGGTTTAGATGGCGATGAGCCAAATGCAGGCAAATGGAACCAATTCAGCAAGGCTCCTTGATCAGCATGGTCATGTTGGGCTGAAGGGCCTATTTCCATGCTGCATGACTATGACTATGGAATACATAATGGACGTGGGACAATGACAACAAGTAAGGTTCCCTTATTAGATCATTAACCTGTAGGAAATGCAAAAAGCTTGCTTGAGTCACCTAATGGTGCTGCCAGCACATTATTAACAACTTCTTCTCTCTTAGACTCTAATGCATACATTTTCCAAATGGACACGTAGAGCCACAGGGAATCCTCCAAAGAGAATAAATTGTGATTTTCCCCTCCTTTGAACCTTGAAGGCAATCAAGCAAAATCTCTAGGTTATCAACTAGCCATTGCCATTTACATTATTCATACTGAGACATTTCCTGTAGTCTGCTCATTTTTTTATTGTTTGCACTTTGATGTCATTCCTGTGCACACAGGTGAATGAAAATGTGTACAGCGATGTAATAGATTCAGTTGCAATGTTCAAATGAAATATTTATAATTATTTCTGCTCTGTGATTATACAATTGAAACAGGTTTGTCCTCTGCCAGTTGTGCTTACTATGGGACTGAGGAATAGAATTTGCAAAACAGGGAAAAGTGGGTAGGAAAAAGGAAGAGAGAATTAAAGAATGTAGCGGGAAGAGGGATTTATCCTCTGAGTCATGATAAGTTAACCAAGAAACAGTTTTGGATAAACATTTTGTAAAATATTAGGAGAACCTACATTTTCACATGATTTTAAATTATATGATCATATAAGCAGTTTGGTTGATTATTGAACAACTGGATTTTCTTTGAAAATATGACCTACTTTGATCCAGTTGTTGGGATTTGGGGAGGATCCATTTCAAACACATGGGTGAAAAAAGTGGATCTGAATCTTTCTTCTGAAAATGCATCTGAATGGGGAGAAGGCAGGAGATTGGGGTTGAGAGGGAAAGATAGTTCAGCCATGATTGAATGGCAGAGTAGACCTGATGGACCAAATGGTCTAATTCTGCTCCTAGAACTTATCTGTCTACTAGTGGGACCAGCAGCCTTGCTGGGTAATAAATTTGAGGGGTTATAATCTCCATCTGTTTACACCTGGTTCCTGTTTAAATCTAGCTGGCATTAAACATACAGTATAGCAGGTTGCAGGAAGTATACCAAAGAAGGATATCACTTTGAAGAGCCTAATCTGTGGACTCTGGTATGACAGAAACCTGCCATGGAAAAGAGGAGCAAAAGTTCTCTCAACCTTGATTTTCTGTGCGAGTACAGAATATAAAAGTTCAGCTTCACAATTCTGTCATATTGGGCTTTAACCAGGAAAAATCAGGTGTGTTGCCACAGAGATAAGTGCCTTAGTGCAATCAAACATGGAAAATGAGGCCGTTTTTTGCGTCATCAAGCATTAGATTTTTCATCCATAGTCATTGGATTTCGTCAAGATACTTATCAACCTATATGCTATATTTAAGAGGGAGTTAGATGTGGCCCTTGTGGCTAAAGGGATCAGGGGGTATGGAGAGAAGGCATGGATGGGATACTGAGTTGGATGATCAGCCATGATCATATCGAATGGCAGTGCAGGCTCGAAGGGCCGAATGGCCTACTCCTGCACCTATTTTCTATGTTTCTATGCTTCTATGTAACCTGAAATACTTCCTTTGTTTCTGCCTCTAAGAGATGTTGTCACCACATTTTCAGTCTTTATATCATAAATTACATTTAGAATTTGAGGAATTTCCTTGGCAAACACTGGGTGTGATAGAATAGGCCCAGTAATGAACAAGGGGTTCTAGAAATAGCTGACTTCAAAATTATTGAGCATGAAAAACACATAATTTGATAAATACTAGAACAGCCATGTTACAGTCTTCCAAGCTGAAAATATGAAACGAAGGCTGGTTGATGCTGAATCACAAGAAAGAAGAAGTCAGTGGCTGCACTGTGTGTAGTCTGTAAAATACCTGACAGATAATTCCCAGGGTACTTTGTAAACACTTCCTAACACTACTACCACCAAGAAAGAAAAGGGTTGCAGATGCATTGGAATACCACCACCTGCAGGTTCCCTTCCACGTTGTACACCATTTTGACTTGCTAATATATCACAGGCCCTTGAGGTGTATAAAATCATGAGATTAATAAATCGGGTGAATGCAGATGTTTTTTTCCCCAGTGTTGAAGCATCAAGAAAGATTTTATAGGAACCTGAGGGGTAATTTTTTGACATTGAATAATGTGGATAGATAATGTTTCGGGTCTTAAGAAGGGTCCCAACCCAAAACATCACCGATCCTTGTTCTCCAGAGATGCTGCCTGATCTGCTGAGTTACTCCAGCATTGTGTGTCTTCTTTTGCCAGAGGAAGTAGTTAAGGCAGGTGCAATAACATAAAAAAACATTTGGACAGTTTTTGTGCCACAGTGGTGCAGTGGTACAGTTGCTGTATTACAACGCCAGAGACCCAGGTTCGATCCTGACTATGGAGTTTGTCTGTATGGAGTTTGTATGTTCTCCCTGTGATCCACGTGGGTTTTCTCTGGGTGCTCCCGTTTCCTCCCACATTCCAAAGACATGCAGGTTTGTAGGTTAATTGGCTTCTGTAAATTGTGCCTAGTGTGTAGAATGCAAAACTGGGATAACATAGAACCAGCGTAAGCGTGATCGCTGGTCGGAACTCGATTGGCTGAAGGACCTGTTTCCACACTGTATTTCTAAATTAACGTACTTGGATTGGAAATATTTAAAGGGATATGGGCCAAATGCAGGTAAATGAGTTGCTTAGATGAGGTATATTGTTCAGCATGGATAAGTAGGTAGAAGAGCTGGTGTCTGTGCTGTTTGACTTCATGTGTTGGTCCAAATCCTGGAATTCTATTCCCAACTTCATTGAGAGAGTACCTTCATCAGAAGGACTGGAACAATCCACAAAGCAATTCATCGGGAAGTTCCCTGGGACAATTAGGGATGGACAATAAATGCTGTCCAGATCACTAAAGTGATTTATAAAGAATAACTTGGAGAGACAACTGAAACAAGTTCATGGATTTAATTTGGCTTGTTAGCTGCCCCATAAATATACTGCACTAAACTGCACGGATGTTACTCCACATACTTTACACTCAGAAGCCAATGCAACCGTTATTCGCAGCTGCCCCCAACGAAAAGGTTTGCCCATTTAGTTTCAAGAAAGGCTAAGCTACTTTAGTGGATGCCCTGCAACAAAAGGAAACAATTCAGCTGAAAGATGATTGTTTTGTTATTTGCAGTTTTCCCTCTTCTTATTGTCCCAAGTGAAAGCTTAGGTGAACAAACAAGGTACAAGTACAAGTGGTCAGTGTGTATTTTTGTTTGCTTCAGTGTTCAGCCTGGTGTCCATTTGCAGATTACCTCAAGACCATACAGGTACAGTATAAAACCTTCATGTCGAATTCATGGACAAATGTTCACATATTTGACAAAGTTCACTCGAGCATCAATATAATGCAGTATTTTGCTGACACCATCAATGCTGAAATTGTGCTTTTCCAAAAAAAAAGCCTGAGTCAACTGTAATCACTGAATGATGAAAAGTTAGCTAACAGCTCTCTTTTGTGATTTAGTATGAACTCGGTAAAGCTTTTGTGAAATAGCTTTGTTTTGCATGGCAGCATTAGAGCCTTTATCATAAGCTTCTTAAAATTCCACAAGACATATTGCTGTCGACTATGAAGCAGCAGGTAAAATTAATTTCTTCAGTCTTCATTATAAACTGATGGCTTCTTTACAGCAATTAATCCATCCATCATATTCTAGGTAATTGTTGGCCTGTTTTCCATTGATAAAAAATATATTTGTCCATAACCTTACAACTGAGGCACAGGGAGCTTCCTCAGAAGGAAGTGGAGGCCAATTATCTGGATACTTTCAAGAGAGAGTTAGATAGAGCTCTTAAGATAGCGGAGTCAAGGGATTTGAGGAGAAGACAGGAATGGGGTATTGATTGTGGATGATCAGCCATGATCACAGTGAATGGCAGTGCTGGCTCGAAGGGCCTACTCCTGCACCTATTGTCTATTGTCCATTGTGAGGGGTTGGTTGGACTGTCGGCTGGCCCCACATATCTCCTTTAAAAACGTTCTCTGTCTGGCCTTAAAGTTATGCCCTCTATGACACTTCCACCCAGGGAAAATGGTTCTGATTGTTGACCTTCTCTATGCCTCTCATAATTCAACCCCTGACACTCCAGAGAAAACAACCCAAGTTTGTCCAACCTCTCGTTGTAGCTAATAACCTCTAATCCAGACAGCATTCTGGTATGACATCTGACCTTTACACTGAATGTCTGGACCAATGAAGGCAAGAATACCATTTGGCTTCTTTACTGTCTATAAAGTATAAAGCATATAAAGTATAAAGTATCCTTTATTGTCATTCAGACTTTTCAGTCTGAACAAAATTGCATACCTTGCAGTCATGACATAAAATAAAATAACAGAACATGCAATGATCACAGATTTAACATCTACCACAGTGAGTCTACCAGGCACCTCCTCACTGTGATGGAAGTCAAAAGTCTTAAAGTCCTTGTCTCTTCCCTCCTTGTCTCCCCTTGAGTTGAGGCGACCCAGGCTTTCGATGTTGGGCCCCCTGACGGACGATGACAAGTCCTGCGGGGAATCCAAGTTCCACGAAGGGGCCGGTTCAAACTCTGCGGCCCAGGGCGGTCGAAGCTGCCGAAGCTGCCACTCTCCAGTGCAGCGGACGAAGCAGTTGTTGCGGGAGCTCCCGAGAACCAGTCACCAACCTGGAACCTGCGAGCTCCCGGCGTTGTCATCCACTGGGCTCACGGCCGAGTCCACTCAGCCCGCGGCCGAGCCTCCGAGGCTCCGAAGTCTGGTCGCCGGTCGCCGCCGCCGCAACGCCACCACAGCCCCGAAGTTGGCCAGCCCCGCATTGGTAAGTCCTGGCTCTGCCTCCGGAGCCTCGAGGCCGGTACCAGTTGGAGGCCGCCAGCTCCGCGATAGGCCTCAGTGCAGACGGAGACGGAGACAGGGGATATGACAAGAAAAGGTTGCATCCTCCCCGAAGGAAGAGACTAAAAACAAGTTTCTCCCACCCTCACACATACACAATTAAAATAAACTAAATAAACTAAAATAACAGGACAAAAGAAAACAAAAAAAAAGACAGGCGGACTGCAGGCGAGCCGCAGCTGCAGGGCTGCGCCGCCACTTCACTATCACCTTGAATTGTAACTTTCATGGACCTATGGACTTGCACGCAAAGATGCCTTTGTACTTCAAGCTGTACACTGTATATTTTCCCCTTACATTCAATCTCCCAAAGTGTAACACCTCACACTTGCTTTAATTAAACAGCATCAGCCATTTCTCCACCCATATCTGCAACTGATCTATAATCCCACTGTATTCTTTTGGAACCTCCACAACTCTCCAAAACTCAACCAATTTTAGTGTAATCTGCAAATTTACTTACCAACCCATCTACATTTATGCTCATTTTTTTCCAACAAGCAACTCAGCACAGATCCCTGCAGAGCAGCACTGGTCACAGACCTCCAACTATAAAAACATATCCACCACTATCCTCCGAGACAGTTTAAATCCAAACGTCCAAATCCCTGCGGATCAGATAGATCATAATCTTCTGGATCAGCCTATCATAGGAACTTTATCAAATGCCTATACAACATCCACTGTCCTGCCCTCTTCAATCACTTCCGCAAAAATCTCAGTTGGTAGGATAGTAAGACATGAGCTGCCATGTACAAAATCAGGCTGACTGCCCCTAATTATCCCAATCTCTTCCAAATATCCTATCCTGAAGAATCATCTCCAACCACCCCAATGTCCACAATCATTGACACCATGCTCAATCGCCTATAATTTAGTGGATTACAAAGATCTTCATCAAGGCCCCAGCAATCTCCTTTCATGCTCCTCTCAACAACCCGAGAAAGATCTCATGAGGGCTTGGGAATTTATTCAATTTAATAGTTCAAGAGACCCAACTCCATCTCCTTCCTTATCTCAAATTCCTCTAGATGTCAAGGTGTAGGTTAAAATGCAGATTATTACACACCATGCATGAAGTTTTCAGTTACAAGCTGAACTAGAAAAGTTTGAATGATCTAGCAAAATTTGCTTCACCCACTGCAGAGACACTAATCAATACAGGGTTAACCAAGAATGTCATTAAACTATATATGTCTTGATTCCTCAAGGTACACAGGGATAACAAAAATATGGCAGAGACCTTGGATGTCCTTCGGATAGTCTGGTATTTCAATTACTGCAAGAGTTACTGGATGTTCAGGCTGCTCTAGAGCACAAATTCTTCTTAAACCCCTTTCTTCTTCGTAAAGCCTACTATGATCTGTGTGCTGAAGCAAAGCAAGAATTTCATTGTCCTATCAGGGACACATGACAATAAACTCACTTGAACTTGAAACTAAATAAAAGATGCTCTGTATCCGTGAAAATTCTGGTGATTCACATCGAGAGTCAAGTCAAGAGTGTTTCATTGCTACATGCACTGGGAATGGAATGACAAAATTTTTATTTGCTGCAGTATTTACAGACACATTAACACAACAAAAGAATATACAATAACAATGGTATAATTAATTATCAGTCATATTGGGTAACTGGACCATAATAGTGCAAGTTGAAGTATGTTGTCCTAATACAAAGTCCAAAGTAGATTGTTGCTGAGATAGTGTTGTGGTTACATATGGTTTAAGATGGTTGATGGGAAGCAGCTGCTTTTGAACCCAGAGCTAATGGTTCTTAGGCTCCTGTAGTTTACTTTTAATGGCAGCAGCCAGATGAGAGCATGCTGGGATGGTGTGAATCTTTGATGACCTTAGCTGACGTCTTAAGCCAGGGCTTCCTGTAGATCCTTAGATGGTGGGAAGGTCATTAACATGATGGACTAAGCATTGTCCACCGCTTTGTGCAACCTCTTAGGTGATTGTGCATTTGAGTTACTGAATCAAGCCATGACATGAGTAATCAGTATGCTCTCTACCATGCACCTACTTCTGTCAAACTATTACAGGCCAGGCTTTACCTGCCTCTCCGCTTTCAGCTTTCTTTCTCCCCAACAATCAGTCTGAAGAAGGGTCTCAAAACAAAACATCATCTATCAATGTTCTCTAGATTTGCAGCCTTACCCGTTCAGTTCCTCTAGCACTTTGTGTATTTTTTAGATTAACAGCAGATGCAGTCCTGCTGGCTCGCTATTCTGCACCGAGCCACAAACAATAACAATATATACATCAGGTTGTTGTTCATCAGCTGTAGCTCATTTCAACACAATTATCCACTGCAAAATTATCAGCAAGCTCAGGGAACAGGGTCTCTGTTCATCCCAATGCAATTAGGTCTTCAACGGCTGACCTCAATCAGTACGGATTGGCAACAATACTTCCTCCTCACTGCCATCAGTACAATAGTAACTCAATGGGTCAGGCAGCATCTCTGGAGAACATGGATAGGTGTCAAGTTTGCTTGTGTGTGGCTGTACCCATCGGGTAAGTATTGAGTATTGCATCAACCTGAGAAGTTGGAGCTGGTTTTAAGAGACACCCTTCAGTGAAAAGTAGAGACCTTTCACCTATATCATTGAAATAAAATGCAGATGCTGGAATTCAGAAACAAGTAAAATGCTGGAAGAAATTGGCTGATTAGGCAGCTTCTGTCCCCAATCCTATTTTTGCTGCCACAAGGTAGTTACAGCCAGGATTCAATAATAAGGCAGATCTATGCTGATTTAAAAACTCTAAAACATTGCAACACTGTTGTAAAATCTGATGGGCCTCAGCTGTGTGTAGATGGATCAATACTCATCACCAAAAAGAAACAGGTCTTAGAGAGATGGGCTGAGCATTTCAATTCTGTCCTAAATAGACCAGCTAGATGATGAAGCAATAGATTGCACTCCACAACTTCCAACAAACCTTGCTCTAGCTCAATCCCCAGCCGTGGCGAAGGTTCAAAGGCAGTATCATGATTATCATGTGAAAAAGCTCGATTAGAACAGGTGTCAAGGATTATGGGGAGAAGGCAGGAAAATGGGATTAGGAGGCAGGTATCATCCATGATTGAATGGTGGAGTGGACTCGATGGACCAAATGGCCAAATTCTACTCCTATAACGTGAATTGGTGAAGCTTCCAGAGCAGATGCAATGTTGAAAGTCAGTATGTCCTTGTTGAAGATGGCCTTTACCTGTCATTTATCTTCTCTAACTCATGTCATTATTTTTTTCCTACAGTACCAATTCTGGATATTTTTAAAAGATTTATGATGCTTCTTTTCACAAATTCACTTCTAAATTGAAGGCTACATTTTCGATTTGCAGACAGCTACCAAACAATCTTGCTTATTGAAAACTCATATCAGGGTTTTCAACCCAGAAGATTTTTGCCAGGTGATTGATGTCAATGGACCAAGTGAGTGAACATTAATTTCCCATTTGAATACAGAAAACATCATATGTAAGCCCAATTGGCAGAGCTTAAATTCAGTCATAGCCAGATATTATCATTGTTGTGTTTCTGATCATAATTAAGGGATAATTATTGGCCAAACTCTGGGGATATCTCTGCTATATTTCAAAACAATGTTGTGTCAATTTTACTCACAACTGAAATAGTAGTCTAAACCTCTCTCCACAGCTTACCTGACGTCCCACCATGTAATGGGAAGGTACAGTGGTGCTGCTAGTAAGTCTGCTGCCTCACAACGCCAGACAAACAAGTTTAATCCTGGCACTGGATCCTGTCTGTGTGGAGTTTGCACATTCTTCCTGTGTGTATGTAGGTTTCTTCTGGGTGCTCTGGTTTCCTCCTGCATTCCAAAGACATGCGAGTTAGTTGGTTAATTAGCAGCTGCAGAACTGTCCGATATTTTGTTGCCGATTGGTAGAATCTGGACAGGATTGATAAAATTAGAGTAGGATTAGTTAAATACAATAGGTGGATGATGGTCAGCAAGGATTTGGTGGGGCGAATGTCCCGGTTCCATGCTGCATCTCTCTATGATTTATGATCTGTCATTACTGTACTGATGAGCCAGACTAAATCTTGGGTTCATGTGCCTGAAGAGGAATTTGAAACCATAAATTGATTTTCTACCACTGGTCCCCTGCTGGTATCTTAGACAAACAAGAAATATGGTAACTATGATCAAAACAAAGCAAGTAAATTCCTCACACAGATTTTCATACCATTGATGTCTACATTTCAGTCAACTGAAAGGAAATAGCTTAAAAAATACACAAGCTCGCAAAATGGTGTCAGAAAATTAGAAGTTTGATTTTTGTGCGCGCGCACATGTTTCCTTAGAGCTATTATATATTCACCTTTTAAGAAACATGTCTGCTTCTGGTGCACCTTTGTCATTCTCTAGATATTCCAAATTGCTTTCGACCAATTGAAGAATTTTCCAAGCATGGGCACCATAGGAAAGAATGAGCTATGATAAATCGAATCAGAAATAGAAAGTTTCCATCTTCTACTGAAGATAGACAAAAATGCTGGAGTAACTCAGCGGGACAGGCAGCATCTCTGGATAGAAGGAATGGGTGATATTTCGGGTTGCGACCCTTCTTCATTCTGAGTGTTTGGGAAGAGGGAGACACAGAGGTAAGGAAGGGTAAGGTGTGAAAATGAGATAACAAAAGAGTCGAGATCAAGGAAAATGTAGAATAGATCATTGTTAGCTAGGAGAAAGTAACAACAAAACAAACAGAGATAAAATGCAATTGGGGACAGTTGGACTGGTTGATAAACTGGGAAGGTGAAGGGATAGAGAGAGAGGGAAAGCAAGGGTTACTTGAAGTTAAAGAAGTCAATACACATACTGCTGGGGTGTAAGCAGCCCAAGCGAAATATAAAGTGCTGTTCCTCCAATTTGCGATGGGCCTCACTCCGACAATGGAGGAGGCCCAGGACAGAAAGGTTGGTGTTGGAATGGGAGAGGGAGTTAAGGTGTTTAGCAGCTGGCAGATCATGTAGGTTTGGGCGAACTGAGCAGGGGTGTTCAGCAAAATGATCGCCGAGCCTGCACTTGGTCTTGACGATAGATAGTAGTCTACACCTGGAACAGCGGGTACAGTAGATGAGGTTGATGGAGGTGGAAGTGAACCTGTGACTCACCTGAAAAGACTGTTGGGTCCTTGGATGGAGTCGATGGAGGAGGCATAGGGACAGGTGTTGCATCTCCTGTGGTTGCAGGGGAAAGTACCTGGGGAGAGGGTGGTTTGGGTGAGAGGGGACGAGTTAGCCAGGGAGTTGCGGAGGGAATGACCTGTGCGGAAAGTGGTGGAGATGGGAAGATGTAGCTAGTGGTGGGATCCTGTCGTAGGTGGCGAAAATGTCGAGGATTATGTGCTGTATGCGACGGCTGATTGGGTGAAAGGTGAGGGCTAGAGGGACTCGGTCCCTGTTGCGACTGAGGGAGGGGGAGCAAGTGCTGGGCTGCGGTATATCACGGAGACCCTAGTGAGGGCCTCATCTATTATGGAAGAGGGAAAGCCCTACTCTCTTGATACAAGTATAGCATGGAATTAGGTGAAACAAACCCAAGCACCAAGAGCAAGAGTAGACAATACTGTACTTTGAGCCTGCTTTGCATTCAATAACATCACAGCCGATCTCACCTCGACCTCAACTCCACTTTCCTGCGGGTACTATGTGATTAAACTGCAGTGGAACTGAAATCACTGTTGTTGTTGTTGTTCGTCCTTCATAGTCGAAGAAGACCATGACTTCAGTGTTTTTGTTTGTGAGTCCGGCGATGACTGGTGAGACCGATCCGGGTCCGGAAGGCTTGCCCGCATATGGGACACAGTTGGGTGGGTGCTGCAGTAGAAGTTGAAGTGGCTAGCGCCATGCGCTGAGCTCCTGCGGTGCACTTCTTCTCAGCCGCACCTGCTCCCGTGGTGATCTTGCTTCGCCAAGTTGGGCGGTCCAGAGCAAGCGACTCCCAAGTATTGAGATTGATGTTAAGGTCTTTGGGTGACTCTTTGAGGCACTCTTTGAAGCGTCTCTTCTGCTCCCCAACTGAACGCTTGCCCTGACACAGTTCTCTGTACAACAGCTGTTTTGTCAGCCGACAGTTTGGCATTCGGATGACATGGCCAGCCCATCTGGCTTGGGCTTTCTGAAGGAGGGTGTAGACGCTGGGGATGCGGGCCCGTTGGGGATCCGTGTCCAGGATTTTGTCCAGCCACCTAATGCGGAGGAGTCTGCAGAGACAGTGAAAGTGGAAGTGGTTGAGCTGTTCGGCATGTCTACTGTGGACAGTCCAGGTCTCACATGCATACAGGAGGGTGGTGAGAACTACTGTACATATGTTTCAAATAACATGCTGACATATAATAGTGTCAATTAACCAGATATCGCCAAATATCAATATAAATAGAAGCTCCGTTCCTGCTGGTAATGTAATAGAATTTCTCAACCTTATTTTCTTCGGATCGCATGAGAATTACCTCAAAGCTCTCCTGCTTCACTGCTGGAACTCCACTAAATCCTTTTGTTGGTGGATCGGTTTCCTCTGAGCTTGCTCATAATTGGATTTGAGAAAAGGGAGGAATATATCTCTCCATGTGTTCAACAGAGAATAGCTAAAATAAAATAGATACCATGAGGTGTCAGATCTACCCAGGTTTGATCTCATTAAACAGAACCTAAGAATTTGCGTAATGCCTAAAAAGGTGTAATCTTGTCAGGAGCAATCGTCTCCTGTTCATTTTTTTTAAAGGAATATATTATTAGGTTTATATTCTTTTCAAATCTAATAAATGACAGTCAGGCAAATTAATCTGCCAGTACTTTCTAATTGTCATCATTATTTTAACCCAATTTATTGTTAAGGGTACACAGCAGCAATGCTATCTCATAAAGGTGAATGAAAATGTTGAAAGATGAGGTCAGACAATAATGACCCAGCCACATCAGATCAAAACTCTCCAGTTCAACTTCATCTAGTCGCAGGCTGCTAACTGGAAGACGGGACTCCAAGAACGCCCCCATCCCCACCACGGTTATTGTCCATGTAGGTGCAAAGGGTAAAGCAGGGCACTTGGACCATTTACATTGAGAATTGCAAAACTATTGATCCATTTTGACTTGCTCCTAAGATCTTCACCATCACGAAAACCAGTCACCAGCCAATTTGTTTCACTTCACATGATATCAACAAACAGCCGACACACTGGGCTTCAGGACCTGGACAACATCCCAGCTCTGCAACTGAAGACTTACCTTCCTTTGGCCAAGCTGTTTTAATACAATTACAACACCAGCATGGATCTGACAATCTAGAAAATTGTTCAGGCATGTTATATTCACAAAAAGCAGGTTAAATTGAATATAGCTCGTTACTGCCCAATTAGTTTACCCTCAATCATCTGCAAAGTGGTGAAAGATGTCACGGACAATATTGGCAGTCAAGTGACATTTATTCTGCAAGAAGCAATCTCCAATGAAGACACCAGAAACTGTAAATGCTGGAATCTAGAGAAAAACACAAAGTGCTGGAGGAACTAGGCAGGCCAGGCAGCATCTGGGGAGGGAATAGACAGCCTTGGGACATGGATCAATTGGGTAAACGTAACCTCTCCCTGCTCCATTCTGAGGGTTGACCTGCTATAAGATGACCATTATCACCCCAGTACCAAAGAAACGCCAGGTAACCTGCCTTATTGGATATCATCCAGTGGCTCTCACATCAACCAAGATAAAGTGCTTCAAGATCATGGTCACGGCGCATATTCAAAGCCATCTCTCAGACAACCTTTATCCATTGCTCACATTATCTGGCATCTCCTAGATAGCCTCTGTCCAGTGCAATTTACTTACTGTTACAATAGCTCCACTGCATACACCCTCTCCATTGATCTTCACTCATTCCTGGCATATCTGGCTCACAAGTATATCTACCTTACTCCCGTTTACTGACCATAACTGTGCTTTCGCCACAGTAATCCAAATCAAATTAATCTCCAAATTCCTAGACCTTAAAGTCAGCACTCCACTGCAATTGGATTAATTGCTTCCTGATCCATAGATCACAATCAGTGAGGATAGGCGGCAAAACATCTTCCACAATCATTCTCAATGCCAGCGCCCCATGAGGATGCGTTCTCAGACCCTTATTAGAGTTCCTATATACTCACAAGTGTACAGCAAAATTCTGCTCTAACCCTGTTTACAACTTTGCAGATGATACTACTGTAGGGGACTACTCTCAAACAATGATGAGCTGGAGTGCAGGAAATAAATTAAGAGCTTAGTAGCATGGTGTCAAAAAAGCACCCTCTCCCTCAATGTCAGCAAGATGAAGCAGTGAATCATTGACTTCAGAAAAAGTGGTGTACACGCTCCAGTCGGCATCAATGATGCTGAAGCAGAGATGGCTGAGAGCTTCAAGTTTCCGGGCAAAAATATCACCAATAATTTGATTTAGTTCAATCACATAGACCCTACAGCTAAAAAAGCTCATTAAGGTCTCTTCTTCCTCAGAAGGCAAAGGAAATTTGTCTGAGAGATGGCTTTTAATATGCGCCATGACAAGCCTCATGAAGCACTTCATAATAGTCATGTCTCCATTGACTCTTACCAATTTCTATAGGTGCACTGTAGAAAGCATCTTATCAGAATGCATCATAACCTGGTTCAGCAACTGCCCTCCCCAGGATCAGAGGAACTGCAGAGAATTGTGGATGAGGCCCAGTCCATCACACAAACCTGCCTCCCCTCCATTTGTGCTGCAAAAGTGCCAGGCTATGAAATCTCCAACAAGTTAGAATCTAACCATCTACCTTTTAGGTGGTTAGAGTGGTCAATCTGTGGAATTCATCGCCAGCTGAGAAGGTCACGTCATTGGGTATTTTTAAAGTGGAAATTGATAGGTTCTTGATTAGAAATTATGTCAAAGGTTGTGGGGAGGAGGCAGGAGTATGGGGCTAAGAAGGTAAAATAGATCAGCCGTAATCAAATGGCGGAGCAGACTCGATGGGCAGAATGTTCTAATCCTGCTCCGATGTATTATGATCAAAGATTTGGTTATTTAATAGCATTTCCATCACCGAGTCATTCATCATCAATACCCTGAGGATCACCATTGACCAGGAACTCAAATGGACCAGATCAATCCCATGCGTACAACAGCAGGAGTCCGTATTCTGTGATGACTGATCACCTCCTTCAAGGCCTTTCGTCCATTTACACAATCAGGAGCAAGATGAAATGTTCTCAGTTGCCTGGATGAGATCAGTGCCAAGAACACTCAAATAGTTCAACACCATCCTGGACAAAGCCATTCACTTGCCTCGCACCTCATCCACCATCCTAACTATTCAATCCCTCGACCATTATCACTAAGTGGCTGCAATCCAAAATACATAAAATGCATTGTAGTAACTTGGCCAGGCTCCCAAAGTCACTTCTGCCAAGAAGAATAAGAATGATAAGCATGTGGAAACTCCACCACCCAATTAATCCCCTCCAAATCATGCAACATCCTAACTTGAAACTATGTCGCAAGCTCGTCACCATCCCTAGTTCTAAGCTTGAAACCCTGCTCAACAGCTTATTAACATTCCTCTCATCAGAGAGACTAAAACAGTTCAACCAGAAATGTTACCATTGCTTCCTCAAAGGCAATTATGAACGGGCAATTTAATTAAAAAAATGTTTATACCTACAATTCAGATGCAAAATGTAATATGTTATTCTGCCTGGCATTGTTAATAGATCAATTTAAACCTAATTTTCTCTAAGTCACGTTTCGCTACAGCATTCACTCCTTGAAGTCAGCTCTGTGGCACGAGTTTCTTATAATGACTTTCCATGGTTTTCTCTATCTCATAACTTCAGTTTCTTGCAGAGATTAGTTGTGATTCATTGAGATGCTTATTTCTTACAGAGAGTCATTATGCTTTTCCCCAGTAATCTTGTTTCTCATTACAATTTGGCGGGTTGCTCATATTTCTCTATTCTGTTATAGAGTTTCAACTTGATACTCAATTTTCTGCAGACCTTCATGCAATCATGACTTAATTTTCTCTTGCACAGGGATTCATCAAAAAGATGTACCATTATCATCCCTTTCCTCCTCCTTGGAACACATTTCTTGTGATACATTGATGTGCATTGCCTTTAAAAGGGATGTCTGCAAGGTTCTTATTCATCCCACTGATAGGCCACAAAGCCTCTTGTGTGTTGTTGTGATCCATCATCATGTTTATGAGGCTCTCAGGTATTGCATGTCATGATATGTTGCTCTGTGATTTGCTGCACTGCAATTATTGAGGTTTTCTGAGGTACTCTCACAGCACAAAATAATTGTTTGACGTTCTCATTCCTCGCACAATGTTCGCATGAAGCCCTCATTTCTCACAATAATTTAAATGCAACACTTATTCTTTTCAACTTAGTTAAGCACCACAAAGTTGGCCTTTTAAACCTAGTTGATTTCATTTCACTAACCTAGTTCAATCTCAAATTCTCTTGGCATATAGGTTATGATGTCCACCAACTATACATGGCAAATACCATCACCTTAACTTTAAAATCATCCGAGTTTCACATTCTGGAATGGAGCTTCCTTTGCAAACTATGAAACTTTATGGCCAAAACAGCAGCTGCAAATGTGAGGTAAAAAAGTCAGAAGACTCTTCTTATCATTGAATCCAACTTTGTATACATGGAATTAGGTTTATATCCTTCCAACATCCAATGCCCTTGGTGTACTAAATACTAGGCTTTTTTTCATGAATATATTTAAAAAACTGCAGTTGCTGAAAATCTAAAATAAAAACCAACAATCCTGGAAATACTCAGCAGGTCAGGCTACACCTGTGTGAACAGAAAGAGTTATGGGCCTGTCCCACTAAGGCGACTTTTTAGGCAAGTGCAGTTTCCTCGCCACCTGGTTGCCACATGATCACTACATGTTCTCTGGTGGTTTCTGGTGAGTCTCCTTCATGGTCGCGAGGAGTTCCCGCATTCTGGGAACTAGTCACTGCCTCAGTATAGTTGCTGCCAAAGCAGCAGCAGCAGCAGCAGCAGCAGCAGCAGCAGCAGCCAGCAGCAGCATCCAGCAGCGCTCCTCCACCGCTCCACCCGCCCGGTCTCGGCAGCTCCGCGCGACGGCGACGGTGAGTCGTAGTCACCAGATCCCCGGTCTCTTCCTGTTGGAGGCCGCTCCTCGTTGACGACCGGGTCTTCAGTGTTTAGGGAGACTGCAAAGTTGTTCCCCCCCCCTCCCACCCCACCCCCCGCCCCCCCACAAACTCACCCCGGGTAAAATAACATAAATGGACGCAGACACAAAATATAAAAAACGCGGACAGGCTGCGCGAGGCTTCTCTGACCAGGTCGCCGCGCACGCCTAACATGGGATATTTTTCCTTCGGCTCCATGGATGGCTGTCAGCCAGCTCACCCCGTGAGTTTCAGCCCCAGCTTCTTTTTGTCCACCTTCAAATGTGGAATTAGGTTTCTATCCTGGCATTCAATGTGGGGTAAAAAAACCATGACTTTGTAACACCATTATATTTTCAGATCCACACTGAAGAAACATACCCGACCAGGTTGAAATACTTCAGCAACATGGCTGCCCCTTGTGAATTAAAGACTATGCTTTTTCTCTGACTATATTTAAAAAGTGCAGTTGCTGAAACTTAAAACTCGCCCTAAACAACAACATCCTGGAAATTCTGGTGCCTCTCCTCATCTCCCCCCCTTTCGCCAACTTCCTGTGTGAACTAGTCGCTCTTATCTAGTTTCTGTCCCACCCCCCCCTCTTTTAGGACCAAAATTCCCCCGCAACTGCATTCGCCCCGTGGCTTGTAGGTGCAGTCCCCCCATGTTCCATGGTGGTTCTGGTGAGTCTCCGGGTCTTCTGTCCGCGAGGATTTCAGTTAATGGCCTTTGGGAACTCAGTCGCTGCCTCAGTCAGTTGCTGCAAATGTTGAAAAATTTGAAATGCGACCATTAAAATTGGTCGGCACTAGAGAAAATTAATGACTCCTGAAGGGGCCGTATGTGGAGGGTAGTGGGGTCGCCATGTAGTTGGTGGGTAGTCAGGGTCGTTGAGATAGATTTAGCCCTAATCGCCTTTGAGGACCCCAGCGAGTCATTTTCATTGTTTAGTAGGAACTTGGGGGGAATGGGGGAAAAAAAAGATAAATTAAGGGGAGGGTGAACCCCAACGGGCGAGGCAGCATCCTAGGAGTGGAAGGAAATGGAAGGGTTTTGGGTCTCGATCCTTCTTCATAGTTGTCTGCGACCGAAACAGGCCTATTGCCTTCCCTCCATAGATGCTGCCTCCCCCCCCCGAGTTTCCCCAGCATTTGCCTACCTTCGGCCATTTTCATGTGCTCACTTAGGGTCTGAAAAACTTAAGCATGAGGTTTTCAGAAACCCCCTAGCCGACCTGTAATCTTAAATGTCCCCTAACTTCTAGCTTTGTAGAGCTGCTTCTTCTTAGCCGCCCTTCTCTGAAAGCATCTCAGAGAAGTTGTCTCCCCCCCACCCCCTCTCCCCCCTAGATTCCTTCTCCTCTCCCTTCTCCTGTGAGACCCTTCCTCCCCCCCTTCTTCACCCCCCTTCCTTTCTCTCCCCCCCTTCTCTTCTCCCCTTTCGGCTCCCGCCCGAGGATTATCCCCCCCCCCGCCCTCTCTTAAAAAACCTCAGCCGGAGTTTTCTAAACTTTCCCCCCTTCTTTCCCCCCCCTCGCTTCTCTCCCCCCCGCACTAGCCCCCCGCCCTCACCCCACCTTCTCCTCAGTAGGGGGGAGGAAGAATCGCAGTGTGGTGTCTGTAGCACCTTGGCGGGCCGGACACGTGAATTTCAGACAGGTGCTCCCCGCTTGCCCTTTGCCCCCGCCTTTGAGACGATGGGGGGGAGTGGGTGTGTGCACACCTTGGAAGTCGCCAGGTTTTCAGAGTTCCCAGTTTTTCAGACGACTCCCCCGCCTTGTGAGAGGAGAGGGGGAGTCCGCTCTGAAAAGGGGACTAGTGGAGTAGGCCCAGTTTTTAACGCCTTGTTGACAGGGGGGGACATTTTCTAATAAAGGGTCTGGTGACGTGAGGTCAAAGTTAGGGAAGAGGGTCCACCAACGTTTACTTAGCACCTCCACAGACTCCTCTGTCAAGCTTCTCAGGTTTGCGGCCAATCCAGAATCGAGGCGGAATCTGCCGACAGACAGGATGTAGCACATGGCTGGTTGTCCTCAGTGCCTTCGTAACAACCTCAAGCTCACCCTCTTAAGACAGTGGAAATGAGAGGGGGGCGGGGGGGGTGAAAAGTGTGAGAGGGGGATGAGAGGGGGGGGAGGGGGTAGGATGCAGATAGGGAGAAGGGGAGAGGGGATCGGAAAGGGTAGCAAGGGGAGAGGGGAGAGAGAGGAGCGGGGGAGAGGGGGGGGAATGGGAGAGAGTGGTGAGAGTGGGGGATTGGGGGGGGAGGGAGGGGAGGGAGGTGAGGGGGTGAGGGTGAGAAGGAGAGGGAGGGGGAAGGAAGGAGGCCATTCGGGAGGGGAGAGGTTGAAAGAGGGCGAGACAATAGAACAATAGGTTGCAGGAGTAGGCCATTCGTCACCTTCGAGCCAGCCCCGCCATTCAATGTGATCATGGCTGATCATCCCCAATCAGTACCCCGTTTCTGCCTTCCACCCCATATCCCCTGA
Organism: Leucoraja erinaceus; assembly: GCF_028641065.1. Lineage (NCBI taxonomy): Eukaryota > Metazoa > Chordata > Chondrichthyes > Rajiformes > Rajidae > Leucoraja > Leucoraja erinaceus. The sequence goes on from NC_073377.1 coordinate 57,726,619, forward strand.
CTCCGCTATTTTTAAGAGTCCCTATCGCTAGCTCTCTCCTGAGAAAGAAAGGCATCCAAGAAATATGCTTCCACCAACCTCTGATGCAGAGAATTCCACAGACTCACCATCTCTGTGAGAAAAAGGAGGGGGGGAGGGGAGAGGGAGAGAGGAGTGGGATAGTGGAGGGGAAGGCGGGAGAGAGAGGAGAATGGAGAGAGAGGAGAAGGAGAGAAAGGAGGAGGGAGAGAAAGAGGGGAGAGAGAGGAGGAGGGAGGGGGGGGTGGGGGAGAGAGAAGGGGAGGGGAACCGTTAGGGGGGATCAAGCTTTATCGGAGTGGGGAGTATGGAGGGGGGAAGAGACAGTAGAGGGGTTGAGAGAAAAGTGGGGAGATAGGGATTGGGGGGTAGAGGGGGGGAGTGGGGGGGGACAGGGGAAAGAGGATGGGATAGGGTGAGAGAGTGGGGGGAGAGGGGGAATGATGGGATGGGGGTGCAAGAGGGGGTAGAAGAGTGTGGAGGGAGGGAGAGGAGGAGGGAGGAGAGAGGAGGGGGGAGCGGGGGTAGAAATGGGGAAAGAGAGGGGAGGGGAGGGGGAAGAAGGGGGGGGGGGTGTGAGTAGAGAGGAGAGAGGGAGGAGAGAGGAGGGGGTAGAGATTTTCTAATTTCTGAACTTAATCAGAAGCCATGCAGAAGCAGATCACATTAAAATGGGAAGAGTAGAAGAGAAGTATGAACTCTGTCAATGTACGGATCATATATTTAAACAAATCACACCTTAAATCCCTGAATTTATAATCTCATGCAAATGGTGCAATAAAGGGAAAGCAACCCTCCAGAAAACTTGGGAACATTCTGGCCAGGCTCATTAATGACTCCAACCACACACTTTATTATTGATTATGCTACACACTTTAATATTAAAATACTAGCAATTCTATTTTGGTAATGTTACACATCACATGAGAGAAGAAAACATTTGTAAGTAAAAGTCTCTTTCCAGACACTGCCCTCCAGATATAATGCCTAATATGTGGTTTTCTTTATAGCTACACATGCAGAAGCAGCTGACAGGTGCACTGCATTGGATGGAGCTGTGCTCTTGTGAGATAATGGCAGACAAGCTATAAACCAGCCCAAGATCCAGTCCCCTACTACCTTTTGATAAAAGACTCCAAACCTAACTCTGAAACATCCTAAATAAGATTCAACCATTGCTTTGTGAAGTTGTTGGATAAAACAATTACTGTTGTTACAGCATGGGAGTTCCGAAAGTTTTCATGGAAGGATAAAGGGAAAGAAAATAGTCACAGTAAAATAGGCAGGTTAAAAATAAACAAAATGAGAAAAATAGATCTCAGTCTACGAATGTAACTTCTCTCTGCTATGTTGGGGAAGTTGGTACAGGGGCCTCAGACTGCTGCCTCCAGGTTCAAGAACAGCTTCTTCCCTTCAACCATTAGTTTCTTGAACCACGCTAAACAACACTAAGTACAATCCTACAAGAATAATGAACCACTAATGACATTGCACGATTTATTTTATTTTTGCATTACCGTGGTCCAGTTTCATTAGAATACTGCAGATTTATTGTATATTTACTTTTGTTGTTGCTGCTGCATCTTATGTTTGTAAATTTGCAGCAAGTAAAACCCCTGTCCCACTTAAGAAACCTGAACGGAAACCTTTGGAGAACTTGCGCTCCACCCAAGGTTTCCGTGAGGTTCCCGGAGGTTTTTGTCACTCCCCCTAATGGTCGAAAGTGGTTTCTGCTTAGCCGAGCTTCTTCCATGTTCCGGCGATTATTTCAAAAAATTCAAAACCGGCCTCGACTAAAAATAGGTTGCCGTTTGAAAAATCGGTAATTTTTTAGTCGAAGCTGGTTGCGATGCTAGTTGAAGGTGGTTGCCGGAGTTTGCAGGTAGTGGAAGGCAAGACCTTTTTTTCAACCAGTTTTATTCCACCAGGGAGTTCTTACCACCAGTCAACAGGCACAAGGGTTCGATGAATCCAGAGGTTTCCATTTTGTGCACATCAGGCAATCCAGGTACAAATGCATCCAAATTTAGGTAGTTCCTTTTGTTTGGACAATTGCTCAAACTCATTTGCTTTTCAACAAATTTAAAAATTTGCCCAATACCAGCATAAATAAGTAGCATTTTAAATAACTTTTACTTTATAAAATATATTATTTGATATATTTTGCTATAGTAACCAGGTACAGTTTAATGAATGAAACTGCTTGCCACAATATTAAGGAACTTTAATAGTAAGATTAAACGAGAACTTACCAGTTTGAAGTTTGATCATTATTTTATGAGGAGTAACGTTGAGGGATTACATGAAGAACCCCGCCAGGACGCATGCATGTCATTCTTCAAAGCAGCAGTGTGAAATCACAGATAACTGTAATGGCTAAACATAGTAAGATTAGAGAAGAGATACCAGTTGCGTATATGATCAAGGATGGGAGTGGAGGGCACGTAATCCCTCAACGTTACTGCTCATAAAATAACGATCAAACTTCATACTGGTAAGTTCTCGTTTAATCTTACTATTTTACTTCGGAGCCACGTGAGTGACAACGTGAAGATTTTAAAGCTCTGTGATTTCATGCCGTGGAAAGTGATGCAATCACATCTGCCATGACTGTAGGAGGAATGTGCCTTCAGACATGATTCGACTGTAGGGGGGTGGTAGGGCACAATTCTGTTATCATATACAGATGGAATTTAGACTGTGAAGTCGGTGACATTGTGTGAATTGAATTAAGAGTAGTTTATAATTTTTCACACAAAAAATTATAGATAGATAATTACATAATTTATTAACACAAAATTATAACCCCTATTTATGGGGTAAATTAAATTACAGAACTTAATATTGTTTCTGCAAACATTCCAGGTTTCATGACTGGTTTATGATAAAATAGTTGGAATGTTTTCCCCCTGACAATCCTGCTGCCTTGAGGATTTGGTCCATTGGTACATCCAACTGCACAGCTGCCGATGTAGCTGCAGCCCTGGTGGTATGAGATTTAAAAATATTAGTATCCACCCCAGCCTTTGTTTGCACCTGTTTCAGCCATCTTGAGATGGTCTGGACCGTCACACTTTTGTGTGGTTGCTTATGGCTGAATAAGAGTGCCTTTTCATTGCCTCTGATGATTTTTGTTTTCTCCATGTATAACGACAAATGTCTTACTATACAGAGACGATCATCTGTTGGGTATGACATAAATTCTATATGTTTTTAATGTCAGTCTGTGTAGGGATGACAGAGCTGTTACTGGAGACCAGTTCCTGAGCATCTTCAGGACAATACTCAGATCCCATATTTGGGAGTACCTGGTTCTTGGGAGATTGGTATTAAAAATTCCCCTCATAAGTTTTGTTACCAGTGGGTGAGTTCCAACAGGGTGATGCTCTGTTCCTTGCCATAGATAAGTCGATAAGGCACTTCTGGCACAGTTGATGGCACTATAACTGAGCCCCTCGTCGTAATGGAGGCCTGCCAGGTATTCCAGAACAGACGGGATGTTCATATCTCTGTAGGTGATGTTGTTTTTGTTACAATACATCTCCCACTTCCTGATATAGACCAGATACTGTTTTTTGGTGGACTGTCTTTGGGCCGCCAAAATCATGTTCACTGTTCGGTCCGTCAGTCCCAGCTGTAGTAGAGGTATTTTTAAACTCTACAAATTAATACATTCAAATAGTTATGGCATGGGTGGCTATCCCTTGTTACGGGATGAACCAACAAGTCTGGTCTATTCGGGATGGTGATACATGGTTCTAATACCATGTTCATTATCACTGGGAACCATGGTTGAGTAGGCTAATCGGGTACTATCAAAATACCAGACGCAGAGTCCTGCTGTATTTTCCTTAATGCCCGACTGATGAGGCAGAAAGGAGGGAATGCATAAATAAACAATTTCCCCCCCAATGCAGCGAAAATGCATCTGTCGCTGCTGCCCCAGGGTCTGGTTCCCATGAAACATAATTTGATAACTGGTGATTAAGCCTGGATGCGAATAGATCGATATCTGGTGTTCCATATCGTGCTGTAATATCAACAAATACTTTTTATTCAACATCCATTTGGTGTTTTCATTAAATTTGTGTGACCTGGTGTCTGCCACTAAATTTTGTTTCCTGGTAGGTAAGTAGCTGATATCCAAATATCTCTCTGAATATACCACTGCCAAATTGTATTAGCCAGATTGTCACATGATGTCAATTTGTTTCCACCCATGTGGTTGATATATGCTACCACGGTGGTATTATCAATCTCTAGTCTAACATGCTGGTGATATGACCCAGTACAATATGACTTTAGGCCATAGAATGCACCCAACATTTCCAGGTAGTTTATGCCCAGTGTTAGTAATAATGATGCCTCCTGAGCAGTCCATCTACCTCCACAGCTGGAGATGGAATTGGTGGCACCCCAACCAAGGGCACTGGCATCAGTTTGTAGCACCATAGAAGGGTTGCTGATAATGATTGGATTGAAACAAAGCCAAATGTTATCTATCCACCATTTTAGTTCCATTATAGCTTTGATTGGTAGCTTCTTTGGTCTGTCAAATTGACCAGCATTGATTTTGAGTGCTTGTATTTTTGCTAACTGTAATTTTTGGTAATGTAAAGGTCCAAATTGTGTGGCTGGAAAAGCAGCCACCATTTTGCCAATTACTTTTGCTACCAATCTGATGGACGGTTACTGATGTCAATGAGGTTATTGCAAGCCTCTATTAAGTCTATAGCCTTTCCCTTTGGCAAAGTCACCGACATGTGAACTGAGTCAATGGTGAACCCCAAATAGTCCATAGTAGTGGAAGGCGTTAATTTAGATTTAACTGGATGGATAATAAACCCCAGTTTTTCAAATAACTGTTTTGTGGCTGTTACAGTTTGTTTGGCCAATTCCAAAGTTTTGCCCACAATAAGTATGTCATCTAGATATGCCATGACCATGTGTTTTCGTTTCCGTAGAAACGCTAGGGCTGGTTTCAAAATTTTAGTGAACAGCCTGGGGCTGATGTTAACCCATTTGGCAGCGCTCTATATTGCCAGAGCTGTCCCATCCAGTTGAATTTTAAGTAACATCTGTGGTCACCTCGTATAGGCACTGAATAGTAAGCATTTTTTAATCGATGCTAGCCATGAAGTAACCTTTGGAAATCAATTGTTTAGTAGTAACAAAGGTTTCCATTTTAAAATGAATATATTGTACAAATGTATTCAATTTGGTCAGATCTATGATGATGCGACAACCACCATCTTTTTTGATTTTGGTAAAGATATTATTTATCCCTGGATACTGCTTTAATATAAGTTTCGGCCGTTAACATACTCCATGCATCCAAAAAGGAGAGTAATCTCCCCCCCCCCCCCCCCCCCCCCCCCCCCCCCCCCCCCCCCCAACCTCCATGCTCCCTGCAATTTGTACCCACCAGACCCACCAACTCCATAGTTACCAGTGGCAGGTTTACTTCTTTTTTTAAATCCTTCGTTGATGTTGAGGCGTCGGTGTCTGGGTTTGTGGTTTGGTTGATGTTGGAGGTTAGCGTATCTTCCAAGAAGGCCGGTCTGGGCCATGGCCTAAGAAAGACTCATGTTTGGTGTACCGGACCTTTGAGCTTTCACCAGTTGGTCTTGTTCTACTGGTGGGTGCGTAAGGATGCTGTCTATGGCCGTGTGTTGCAAAGCAGTGCCAGTGCATCCTGTTGGTCCTGCGACATGTCCTTCTCATCCACTGTGCGGGTGAAAGCTGCTATCCCCGCTGTTTAGAAGTATCCATATACAATTATTTATGACGGGAAACATTCCGGGTTATACAGTTACCTCCAACTATCCAGTATCCTCCAGGTTTTAGCCAGTCTGGTCTGGCTGTATGAAGTTGGACACCATGTCCAGTAGATTTTCACGTTCCTGCACCCCCTGCACACTTGATTTCTGTTCTGCAAACCCCTCTTCAGGATCAGCCCAGAACTGACCCCCAGTGCTCCCCTCTGATGAGGGAGAAGCACTGTGCACCCCATACAAGAGGTGCTGCTGTGGGTTTTACTTAGGGCCCACAGTGACTCGACTCCATCTCCCGAAGCCTGTCACGTTGGAGCAAATGCTCCACACACCGCTCCATCCGGCTCCAGCGCTCACGGTCGCTGGCCGCCCACGGCTGCTCAAAGTCGGACTCCTCTGAGTCCACGACTTTGATGGTTTTTTGTTTTGCCTTATCGCCTGGAGGCGGAGTGGATCTGGCTGGTGCGGAGGCAACATCGGGCGCAGCTGATCCCATTATAGGTGATTCATGTGCCGCTGGCCGCTGCTGGCCCACCAGCTTTGTCGCAGCCCTCGTTGGTTTCTCCACCTGTAATCAGCATGGGAAAACACAAAAAGACCGCAGCTCTTACCTGCAGGTCCTGGTTTAAATTGTCCCTACAGGGGAACGTCGTTCCACCCCGTCTCCTGCCGTTTTCGACTTGTCAAAAGTCGACGGCCCCATTCTGAATAGTCTCCCGCCCAGCCGTGGTGTTCTGGCCGGCGCGGGACCAAAAGTCGGCACAGCTGATCCCTTACGGGGCTTGTGCCTTCAGCTGCTGCTGGCTCCCGCAACTTCTTGGTCCTCCCCAGCCAGCTTCACTCGCAGCACTTGTGGACACTATTTTGTCCAGCTTCCCCCCACTGTGTAAAAACAGCGCGGGGACAAATCTACCGCAGAGTAAATCACTTACCTGCAGGTCGCGGTTTCAAACTTACCGCTGCGGGGGAACGCTCCACCCCACCTGTCGTTTCGCAAGCGTGAAAGTGATATGACACGCATGCATCCTGGCGGGGTTCTTCACGTGTCACTCACGTGACACCGAAGTAAAATTGATGTACCAGTCCATCATAGGTGAGTAAACAGTTCTTATATTCACTAAAAGATAACTCTCTTTTGTCAAAGGGGAAAGGTTCAATGTCTAACCCACTCATTGGGGACAAAGTTGTTCTCAATGGGCTTTGAGTCCTTTATTTACGTAACTTAGGGGTCCAATGTTCACTTCAGGTTCATGCTCATAATGCCTACAATAAGAAACCCGCACAGATCCCACACAAGAACCCCACACAGGCAATCTTGTAGCTGTAATTATGCTTGTTGCAATTTCTATCCCAGCCAAACGTATGTCTATGTACATTTTTCTACTTCAAAGAGTAGTTGGATTGTTCTAACCTATAAGTTGATGGGTCTGTGCCGAACCATTTATTTTCTGTGTAGTGAGTTACTCCAGCTTTTTGTGTCTATCTACCATTTATTTTCTGCTGGTCATTGGTCTCTGTGCTTGTAAGTTCAAATGTGCCGTTCCAAGGTGAGTTGAGGCAAGTTCACCTAATCACGTGCTGCAGCACAGGACACAGCAGTGGGACCAGGGGACGAGCAGTGACTTGCTCAAGAGAAGAAGCTCCAGGTGCACTCAGTGCCAGCCCTTCGGTTTTAGCCCATGAGCAATTGGCGTATAATCAGCAAAATGGTATATCAACTGTGAATAAATGTAAATAAATGTAATTCATTTATTTTTTCTAACAATTTAATTATCTATTACCATATTAAGGAATACCTACTTCGTATCTTTGATTTTGTTGTTAGTGGTTTTGCATTGGCTTATTATTGTCTCATGCACAGAGATAATGAAAAACGTTGTTTTGCATGCTATTTGGGTAAAACATTCATGCATGAATGCAATCAAACCTATGCAAAATAAGGCATTGCATCTAAAGCACAGATTAAAGCAAAAGTTCAAGTGCTGCAACGAGGTACTGCAGATGTACACCCTTTGCTAATTGTGCTATTTAACATGAAAAGTTAGCAAGTGTCTGTTAATCTGATAGTTCCAAGAGCCCTTGACAGTTATTTACAAAATATCTGCAGCATTTCATTAAAACATGAAGAATTAGATACTTAAGTACATATAAACTGCATACAGTAAATGGTGCAAAATAAAGAGAGAAAGAGAAGCATTGTAAACCGAGCAGAAAGATGAACAGATGTGGAACAATCGGGAAGCAGAGAGGATTAAGATTATGTGGAATGAAGGATGCGATAATGTTAATACAATGTAATTGTCCTTAGATTTCTGTGCCATTTTTGCTCACCAAACGATTTTCAATCGTAAAGCATTAAATCTGTATCCATGGCATGTACCCGTATAGCAGAGAGAAGCTACTGATACAAATCATTTCAAGCCTCAGTCAATTGTTGTCAGGAAAGTTTGCTTTACCTGCATAAATTCCCATTACTGTTTAAAGATGTAAGCAATCTGTCACATGGAAGTGGAATGTGATATGATCAGCTTGGAGAAATTTAAAAGTGCTGAAGATATAAAAGGTCTTCTGTTAAGACTGCTTGAGAATCATTCCAACAATGCCATTACCATAAATATTACAGATAACATGCTAGTATTTGCAAAGTTGATTTCACCACTGATTGAATCTCATAGCAGTTCAAATTGTTTACATTTGTGGCAAGCACTCTTCTCAAAATGAAATTTAAGTATCATAGAACACAACATTGTAAAGTGAACCAAAATTATGTGAACATTTCAAGGGTTCAAAATTAAACATTTGACTTCCCATTTCATGTATTAAAATTGTATTAAATTTGGACAAATTATGGTGAGTGGTCAAACTCGGGAAAATAATGACATTCTCGACTATGTATACATTTGCATCATAAGACTAATTAAGAGCTCTGCAAAAAAAGATGATAACCTAGATAACATATAACATATAACATATAACAATTACAGCACGGAAACAGGCCATCTCGGCCCTACAAGTCCGTGCCGAACAACATTTTTCCCTTAGTCCCACCTGCCTGCACTCATACCATAACCCTCCATTCCCCTCTCATCCATATGCCTATCCAATTTATTTTTAAATGATACCAATGAACCTGCCTCCACCACTTCCACTGGAAGCTCATTCCACACCGCTACCACTCTTGAGTAAAGAAGTTCCCCCTCATGTTACCCCTAAACTTCTTTCCCTTAATTCTGAAGTCATGTCCTCTTGTTTGAATCTTGTTTGAATAGATATAAGCTGATAACTCATGTAAAGGACAATTCAAACCTAATCCCAAATTTAGTAAAATGCAAGGTTTAAAGAATCTAACATCTGCAACACAACTGGATGCTTTCTGAGACAATTGAAAGCAAATACCAACAACAAGAATTAATATTTATAGACACAAGTGACTGTAAATGCTGGAATCTTGAACATAAAGTAGACAGTTGGAGGAACTCAATGGGTCAGACAGCATCTATGGAGGGAAAAGAACAAACCATGTTTATGGTTGAACGTGAGCTGCAATAACGCCATCCTCTATAAACCCACTGACTCCCATGGCTGTCTAGACTACACTTCTTCCCACCCTTCCTGCAAGGACTCCATCCCCTACTCCCAATTCCTTTACGCCGCATTTGCTCCCAGGATGAGATGTTCCACACCAGGGCATCGGAAATGTCCTCATTCTTCAGGGAAAGGGGGTTCCCCTCTCCTACTATAGGTGAGGCTCTCACCAGGGTTTCTTCAATACCCTGTAAAACTGCTCTCTCTCCCCATCCCCCCAATCGTAACAAGGCCAGAGTCCCCCTAGTCCTCACCTTTCACCCCACTAGCCATCACATACAACAAATATCCCTCCGTCATTTTCACCATCTCCAACGTGACCCCACCACTCGCCACATCTTCCCATCTCCCCCCTGTCTACTTTCCGCAAAGACCGCTCCCTCCGTAACTCCCTGGTCAATTCTTTCCTTCCCTCCCGCACCACCATCCTCCCCGGGCATTTTCCTTTGCAACCGCAAGAGATGCTACACTTGTCACTTTACCTCCCCCCCTCGACTCCATTCAAGGCCCCAAGCAGTCGTTCCAGGTGCGACTGAGGTTCACCTGCATCTCCTCGAACCTCATCTATTGCATCTGCTGCTCTAGGTGTCAGCTGATCTACATCGGTGAGACCAAGCGTAGGCTTGGCGATCGTTTCGCCGAACACCTCCGCTTGGTCCACATTAACCAACCTGATCTCCCTGCGGCTCAGCACTTCAACTCCCCCTCCCATTCCGAATCCGACCTTTCTGTCCTGGGCCTCCTCCATGGCCAGAGTGAGCACCACCGGAAATTGGAGGAGCAGCACCTCAAACTCCGCTTGGGCAGTTTGCACCCTAGCAGCAGACTTCTCCAATTCCGGTAGCCCTTGCTGTCTCCTCCCCTTCTCAGCACTCCCTCAGCCCTCTGGCTCCTCCTCTTCCTTTCTCCCCCCCCCTCCCCCATGGGTTTCGACCTGAAACGTTGCCTATTTCCTTCGCTCCATAGGTGCTGCTGCACCCGCTGAGTTTCTCCAGCACTCTTGTCTACATGCCATTTGTCCAATTCCCTCCACAGATGCTGCCTGGCCCACTGAGTTCCTCCAGTAGTTTGCTTTTTTGCATGATAATTCACATTTGCTGGTACATTCGGTTATCTATAACTTGTACCATTGGAGAAAACAAAAATAAAAAACATAAGATTTTCTTTGCAATGGCTATCCCAGGCATGTCTGTGGGGCGACATGAGCACTGAAGCAGTGATTTGTTTTCTTACGTATCTCCAGGAAAACTTGGTTGTTGACATTTTTAGTAGACACAAGTCTCCTAGAAATTTGGCTTTGAAATCAAACATAATGTTAGATTTGCATCAAAAATGTGTGATATTGTGCTTTTGCAGACTCATACTCACTGGTTAGCTCTGGAATGCATGCAGCAACATCCAGAGCTGTCACTACAAAGATCTACTTTATGTCTTTCGATTTCACCGAAAATATCACTGGTGAAAATGTTGAACAGAATCAGTGGTTGTGGACAATTTGCTTCATTTTGCTTTCAAGAGAGACTAGATCTGTGCAATTCTTACAAATCCTTACACTTATCTTGGAACCATCTTGGCATCATGATTAAAATCCAAAATGTATGTTCCTATTTCTGTATCGGTGTTGTACAAGGCATGGGAAACATAGGAACAAATGCAGGTCATGCACATCCTTCAACCTGCTGCCTCTTTCAATGAGGCCTGCTTTGATCTGTACCACAACTACACCTACCCAATTATTATTCCATACACCATTAAATCTGTGCACTGTGCTTGTCTGTGGGTTTGAACAGAAACATGGATTGTCTTAACGCTGTATGTGTAAATCAAATAAAAAACAAGGACTTTGGCTGCAAGTTTCTCAGAACAGGATTGTCGCATTTCCCCGTGCACCATGCTGAGACTGATGTTCCCCCATAAGAAGTTGCAAGTTATTGCCGTTCTCAGCCAGTGCAGTTTTTGAAGCCAAGTCTCGAAGGGACAGATCACAAAAGAAGCAACACTGCTGCAGCTGCAGGGAGTACTGGATGGATGTTGTCGTGATTGTTGAAACAGTGGTAGAGTGCATTGAGGAGTCAAAATGATCAGGAAAGACACATTAAGAACAGGATCTGAATGAGGCCTGCTTTTCAAGTGTGGGGGCAATGGAGACTTTCAGAGCTACAGTCAGTCAGGAAATCGCCAGTCAGTCTCTGTAATGAAAAGATCACAGTCTCTGAAGGCCACGAGAGAACCAGCCAAGAATTCTCATCACTCAACGACCGGATCTTCAACCAAATAAACCCTCAATCTACATAACCAACATAGAGTCAACTTCATTCCAAAGAATTAAACAGAAATTTGTACCAGCAGCTTTTCATGCTTGGAGAAAGTTTCATATAACTTATTGCTACACTATCTTTGGAAAATTGGTTGTGGTGCATATCAACTCCTACCTCAATAAGAACCGCGACCCACTACAGTTTTCCAACCGTCACAACAGATCAACGGAGGATGCGATCTCACTGGCTCGCCACTCCGCATTAGACTGCTGCGAGCATATAATCAGCAGACTGCGTAGCTCCCACTACTGTGGCTGGCAACTTGCCAGGAAACTGTGACACACCAAAAGGGGGAGAAAAACGTTCTGAACTTTTACATCTGCAAGCGGAACAATCCCCGCTAACTGCCTCATTGTTGCTGACCGGGGCGGTCTGGCTTTCGTGCGGTGTGAGAGGTTTTCAGCACCGTCTCGATATCCTTCTGCGGCCTTGGAACCTGGAGCTGACGGAGCCTCCATTCTCTCGGCAAGACCGGCAGTGATAGGAGGCTTCCAACAACAACGACTGCAAGCAAATTCCTTTTGTTGCTGCAGGAGCAGTGAAGGCCAACTGGGATTGTCTGTGAAAGTATGCAGCTTGCCAGGGAATGCAGGAGAGCCAAGATAGCCGTGCAAAGAGATGGTGATGCAGCAGTTTTCTTGGGAGCTGCCAGTACGGTCGTTTCGAGGCAACACCACTCACCTCCCTCCCTCAAACTGTTCCATATTAGTTTTTGTGTGTGGACTTGGCCTCGTTCCATTCGGACTGATATCGTGCAGGGTCAGTGTTCTGGAGGATCGGGGCCTTCCAGGAGCTATGCAGATGTGACTGCTGCAGCTGCTTCGGCTGCTCCTCTTAGGGCTTGATTTCCCCATGAGGAACACACCTTTTGAGTATTGGTCGCCCCCCCCAGATAACCCTGGAGGACTGCATGGCTGCCGTAGTTGTGGCGGCGAGCATCCTGCCCGGTCCCATGTGGGCAGGATGTTCAGGAAGGCCGTGTTCTTCCTTTCCTGGTTGATGGGGTGAAAGCATCCGTGAGTCAAGGGGTCATAGTGGGGTGAGGTCACACATGTCGAGCCCTTAAATCCACCGCGGTCTGGTCCAACGTCCCACCCTGCATCACAAATGAGGCCCTCCTTCCCCACCTTCAGACCCTGGGAAGGTTGTGACGGACACACCCAGGGCTTCTGCAGTAAGGAGCTGCAGCACGTTCTTTTCCTCCGTCTCCAGCTGACTATGATGCTGGATCGGGAGGAAGTAGTTGATGGGCGCTTCTGTGTCCATCAGGATAGGCGAGATTTCACCATCTTCTGGACATCGGAGCGCCCAAGGTGCCATGTCAGTGAGGAAGTGGACCATATTCGGAGGAATTGTCCCAAATCCCAGGTGGAGGTTTCCGCCTCTGGTGCCACTAACCTCCCTCCCCCCCCCTTCTCACTCCCTCTGTAGTTGAGTCAGGGATCCCCGGGATTGTGCTGAGCGTGGGTGGGGGTGGAGGGGGTCAAAAGAAGGGGGACAGGGTGGTAAAGAAGATGAAACACATGGGGAACAAAACCCCCAGAGACAAGAACTTTGCACCCATTTCGTCACCTCCCAATAGGAAGTCCACAAGCCCTACAATCCAGCCGGGGATGGAGGGGATCAGGCGGGAAGAGGGGGTGCCGCAGAGGAAGGTTGCTCAGGTGACCCCAGAGTCTGTGAGCTCCTTTCCTTCGACTAAAACGAGGAATCTCTATAAGGAGGAGCCGAAGGAGGATGAACAAAAACCCAAGAGGGGATACAGTGGTGGAGTAAGACTCCCGCCCTCTGGTTCGGGCTCTGGTCCCATGTTCTGGAGGAGATTCTGGGGAGGGTGGCGATGGGGAGAACTCAGGTGAAATGGAGAAGGGGGAAATTCCTGTTGTGGAGGCAGTCCCGCATCATGCACCCGAGGAAGCCCAGGACCAACCCACCCAGGACGAGGTGCAGAGCACGCCTCTGGAGTTAGGGGCAGCAGGCGGAGAGGGGTTAGGGGAAACCAGCCCTTCTCTCCCTCAGGACCAGGCTCCAGAGGGACTCCCTAAGTCCGGTGCACCAGAGTCCACTCTGGGCCCAACTGGTGGAGGGATAGTCGTCCCTACTGTCGATGGTCTTGACACCCCGGGAACATCTGGGGAAGGCCCCTCTGCCACTGACCCCAGGGTTGGGACTGAGGTGGAGGAGAGACCAGCTGGTGGGGAAGAGGTAACTGCTGCACAGGGTGGGGTGGGAGGAACTATAAAACCTGGAAGTGTTTTGCCTCAATCAGTCTCTGCAAGATGGAGGAAGTGAGAGGGTCACATCTCTCTGAGCGTGAGGAACACTGAACATATGTATAGTCAACTGTGAGTGCCCTTAATGTGGTTTGAAAATGAAAATGTGATTGCTTTGAAGTGCTGCACTGCAAATGGTTTTGGTGGTGGCAATTGCTGTGAAATGCTGCACTGCAAATGGTTGGTGGTGGTGGTGGTGGTAATTGCTTTGAACTGCTACACTGCAAATGGTTGTTGGTGGTGGTAACTTAACAACTTCCTGTTTGCACTGTATATTGATTTTAGATAAAACTAAAACTTGCGGCTGTGATTTTTGGTCATCTTACTCAGTCCCCCTCTGCTCATCAGGTGCAGAGGATTCCTCCCATCAATGAAAAATAAAAGTGTAATTAGTGTTTAAAAAAATGTTGAGAATCTCTCTCCTGTGATTCATGCAGTGAACTTCCCTTCGGGTGGGAGGGATTATAAAACTCGGAAGTGTGGGTGTGACTCAGTCTCTGCAAGATTGGGAAGGGAGAGGTCAAGATTCTGTTTGAGCTGTTAATCAACTGAACACGCTGAATGTCTACTGAACTGTGAGTGTGGTGTTTTGTGTGGTTTTATTGTGGTTTCACCCTGCTTGAAATGGTATGAAACTGCATTTGAATGTGGTGGCCTTGCAACCTGCATGAAATGGTATGAAACTGCATTTGAATTTGATGGTCTTGCACCCTGCATGAAATGGTATGAAACTGCATTTAAATTTGGTGGCCTTGCACCCTGCTAGAAATGCTATGAAACTGCACTTGAATTTGGTTGTTTTGCACCCTGGTTGAAGTGGTATGAAACTGCACTTGAATTTGGTGGCCTGCTTGAAATGGCATTAAACAGCACGAGCATTAGGTGACCTTGCCTCCTGCTTTAAGTGGCATGAAACTGCACTTGAGTTTGGTGGCCCTGTGCCCAGGTTGAAGTGGTAGGAAACTGCACTGAGTTTGGTGGCCCTGCTCCCTGCTGCAAGTGGTAGGAAGTTTGGTGACCCCGCACCCTGCTTGAAGTGGTATGAAATTGCACTTGAATTTGGTGGCCTTGCACCCTGCTTGAAGTGGTCGGAAACTGCACTTGAATTCGGTGGCCTTACACCCTGTTTGAAGTGGTGGAAACTGCACCTGAATTTGGTGGCCTTGCACCCTGCTTGAAATGGTAGGAAACTGCATTTGAATTTGGTGGCCTTGCACCCTGCTTGAAATGGAATTTCAAGGAATAGCCGTGAGTCAACTGTCCGCCCACCAGCCGTGAGTGAGCTGCCAGCACATCAGGCTTGAGTGACTGCGCTGTCACCCCAAGAATCCATTTGGCCCACGATGTTCATACTAGCCCTCTGGAAGCCAGTCCCTTCAGCCCACAAAACATGCTCCAGAAAGCCCCACCTTGGTGGAGAGGTGGAATATTGCTTTGGGGGACCAGCCATCCTGTGTGAACATGGGATACAATGGGTCCCACTTAGTCTAGTTTAGTATATTAGTTAGGATTGTAACATAGTTGTTTAAAAATTTAATGTCTGAATAAGTTGGTGATTTTGTAATATGGTGGTGGGTGTGTCACCACGGTTTGGTTTTGTATCGTGGTAGTAATTAAATAAAATTATTTTTGATACAAAAAAAAGCTGGTTACCAAGCTCACGGAACTGGGTCTCTGCGCATCCCTCAGCAATTGGATCCTCGACTTCCTCATCCACAGATCACAGTCTGTTCGAATTGGCAGAAATACTTCTTCCTCATTAACAATCAGAACATGAGCATCTCACAGCTGCATGCTCAGCCTCCTGCTCTACTCACTCTATACTTATGACTGTGTAGCCAGACATAGTGTGAGGTTCATCGTCAAGTTCGCTGACGACACCACCATAGTTGGATGAATTACAGATAGCGAAGAGTCAGAGTAGAGAAATGAGATCGACCGATTGACTAAATGGTGCCAGCACAACAACCTGACTCTCATTATCAGTAAAACTCATTAACTGATTGTGGACTCCGGAAGAGGATGGACGAGGACCCACACTCCTGTTTATATCACAATCCTGTTTAAGTCAAACTTTAAATTCTTGGGCATGCATATTTCAAAAGATCTTTCCTGGACCCAGCACACTGATGCAATTATTGATAAAGCACATCAACGCCTGTACTTCCTGAGAAGATTACAGAGATTCAGTATGTCAGGGAGGATTCTCTTGAACTACTACAGGTATACAGTAGAGAGCATCATGGTTTGGCAACGAACGCCCAGGAGCGGAAAAGACTACAAAACACTGTCCATCACCGGCTCTGACTTCCCTACCATCAAAGGGATTTATCAGAGTTGCTGCCTCAAAAAGGCAGTCAGCATCATCAGAGAACCACACCATTCTGGCCACACACTCATCTCACTCCTGCCATCGGGAAGAAGGTACAGGAGCCTGAAAACTGTAACGTACAGGTTCAGGAACAGCTTCTTCCCTACAGGCTATTAAACACTACAACCTCAAATAAGCTCTGAAATACAATAGACTATTATTATTGCACTACTATTGTTTGTTTTTTGAGTATGTGTGTGTATATATGTATATATTATGTATATTATATATATATTACTAAAAGTCTGATGTTGACCACTTTCTGTTGTTCTGTATATTGATTTTAGAAAAACAAAATGCTGCTACTTACGGCTGTGAATTTTGGCCATCTTACTCGGAGTCCCCCTCTGCTGCACAGGACAAAATGATTTTTCCCATCGATGAAAAATAAAAGTTATTAGTGTTTAAATAATGTTGAGATTCTCTCTCCTGAAGGCCATGCGGAGTGACTATAAAACCCGGAAGTGTTGAGTGCCTTAGTCAGACTCTGAAAGATGGGGCAGTGAGAGGGTCATGTCTCTCAGTCTGAGCTGTGAATATCACTGAACATATGCCTACTAAACTGTGAGTGGTTTTACTGACCTGTCAGTGCCCTTAATGTGGTTTGAAAATATAGTTTGGAAATGCTAAAGCTGTGTTGCCTTTGGTTTGAAAATGCTAAAGCTGTGCTTGCTTCGGATTGGAAATGCTAAAGCTGTGCTGCCTTTGGTTTGGAAATGCTAAAGCTGTGCTGCCTTTGGTTTGGAAATGCTAAAGCTGTGCTGCCTTTGGTTTGGAAATGCTAAAGCTGTGTTGCCTAATAAAAGTTGCCTTGCCTAATTAAAGTTGCCTTGCCCAATTGAAAAGTTGATTTGTGAATTCCTTGCCTAATTGAAAAGTTGGTTTGAGAAAGCTAAAGTTGCCTTGCCTAATTGAAAAGTTGGTTTGAGAATGCTAAATTTACCTTGCCTAATTAAAAAGTTGGTTTGAGAATGCTTTGCCTAATTGAAAAGATGATTTGAGAATGCCTTGCCTAATTGAAAAGTTGGTTGAGAATGCTAAAGTTGCTTTGCCTAATTGAAAAGTTAATTTGAGAATGCTAAAGTTGCCTTCCATATTTGAAAAGTTGCCTTGAGAATGCAAAAGTTGCCTTGAGAATGCAAAAGTTGCCTTGAGAATGCAAAAGTTGCCTTGAGAATGCAAAAGTTGCCTTGCCGAATTGAAAAGTTGGTTCGAGAATGCTTTACCTAATTGAAAAGTTGATTTGGGAATACCTTGCCTAATTGAAAGTTGATTTGAGAATACTAAAGTTGCCTTGCCTAATTGAAAAATTGGTTTGAGAATGCCAAAGTTGCCTTGCCTTATTTACATGGTGCAGAGGGCATACACACATCTGGACATCCCTGATGCATCTGTAAGAATTGCATTCTTTGACTTCTCAAGCGCCTTTAACACAATTCAGCCCCGACTGCTAGGGGAGAAGATGAAGGTGGATTCATTACTGGTACTGTGGTGTTTGGATTACCTTTTCCTCAGGCCACAGTACGTGCGCCTACAGAACAATGTCTCAAGCACCATCCTGAGCAGCACAGGGGCTCCACAAGAAACTGTGCTGGCTCCATTCCTGTTCACCACCTACACAGCGGATTGCCAATATAACACCAACAGCTGCTTATTGCAGAAATTTTTAGATGACACAGCTGTTGTCGGCCTCATCAAAGGGGGCAATGAGGAGGAGTATAGAGACACAATTAACAACTTTGTGGAGTGGAGTGCACACAATAACCTCCATCTCAACACCACAAAAACGAAGGAGATAGTTGTGGATTTCAGGAGGGGGAGGAGGAGGACTCAACCAACACCAATCACCATCAGGGGCACTGAGGTGGAGGTGGTCGCCAACCACAGGTACCTTGGTGTGCAGCTTGACAGTGAGCTGGACTGGAAGAGTCATATGGAGGCGGTGTACAGGAAGGGACAAAGTCGACTGTATTTCTTAAGGAGGCTAAGGTCATTCAACATCTGCCAACCCCTACTGTGCAGTGTCTACCATTCAGTGGTGGCCAGTGCTCTGTTTTTTGCTGTGGCCTGTTGGGGAGAAGGCGCCCGCATAGCGGACAAAAACAGACTGGACAAGCTGATCAGGAAGGCCGGCTCAGTGGTCGGGGCTGAGCAACTAACGGTCCAGCAGGTGGCAGAGGCCAGAACTCTGAACAAACTAGGTTCAATAATGACCAACCCCACTCACCCACTCCACGCCCTGAAGGTGATCAAGAGCAGCATCTTCAGTCAGAGACTGATTGCACCAATGTGCAAAACTGAGAGATATAGGAAGTCTTGTATACCAGCTGCTATAAGGTTTTATAATGCACAAAAATAATTTTGGATTTTTTAAATTTATTTTTTAGTATTCATTCATTGTATTTTAACTTATTAAGTATTGAAGCTATATGAGGAAATGTGTGGTGTTATGTCTGTCTTGAAGCTGTTGTGGCACTGTAATTTCCTGTAAAGGATTATTAAAGGTTATTCAATTCAATTAAAGTTGCCTTGCCTAATTGAAAAATTGGTTTGAGAATGCTAAAGTTGCCTTGCCATCTATATAATTAAAAGTCTAACCTTGACCACTTCCTGTTTGCGCTCTATATTGATTTTAGAGAAAATGCTACCTCGTACGGCTGTGATTTTTGGCCATCTTACTCAGAGTCCTCCTCCGCACATCACGTGCTGAGGATTTTTCACCTCAATGAAAACTAAGAGTTATTAGTGTTTAAAAATTGTTGAGATTCTCCCTCATGTCAATCATACCATGAAGGCCATGCCCCTTTTGGTGGGAGGGGGAAGGGACTATAAAACCCAGAAGTGTGGGTGTGACAGTCTCTGCAAGATGGAGGAGGGAGAGGTCACGACTCGCTGTAATTAGTGGCGTTGCACTCTGCTTGAAGTGGTAAGATACTGCATTTAAATTTGGTGGCCTTACACCCTGCTTGCAGTGGAATTTCAAGGAATAGCCGTGAGTTAACTGTCAGCCCACCAGCCGTGAGTGAGCTGCCAGCACAACCGGTTTGAGTGACTGAGCCGCCAGCCCAAGAATCCATTCGACCCGCAATGTCCAACCTAACCCTCTGAAAACCAGTCCTTTCAGCCCACAACAATATTGCGTTGGGGCTCAGCCCTCCCGTGTGATGCTGGGACCCAATGGGTCCCACTTAGTAAAGTATATATGTGTATGTGTGTACTTGTGAGTGTGTGTATATATACACACATTGAACTTTTTTTCTTTCGCTTATCATATTGTTTAAATATTCTGTTGTGCTGCAGCAAGTAAGAATGTTATTGTTCTATCTGGGACATGACAATAAAGCTCTCTTGACTCTTGACTTATTGGCAATGCTGTAATAATTAAATTCAAGATGTGGGAAATAAAATGTTCCAACTTCACTGAGATGGAGTAATTAAATAGATGGACTGAGTTGGGATTAATCTTTAGTTGAAAGCCATGACTAAAATTAAATAACAATTGAAATGGTCATTAAAGTCACACTTATTTAGTTCAACCTTTAGAAAACAATCAATTATGTCAAAAGGGTGTCAAGAAAGGTGATTGCTTATTACTGAATCTTTTCCAATTACAAACTAATGTAGAATAAATCACAAATGTTATTATCGAAACACCTCTCTGAATTACAATCTCTTTAAATCATTGAACTGAACTTACTTAAATCAGTTTAAATTAAAATACTTCCCAGCGTATCCCAAACAATATTTGAGCAGGTTTGTATTGTTCAGTTCCTCAAGTAGTTTTATAGCAATCGTAGATCAATTAATAAGAGTTAAACATTTTCAAAGAAATTGACCATTTGATGAATTTCTGATCTCAATTGATTCTACAAGTAAAATGTTAACCAGGAAAAATGCATGAGATAGATCAATGTCTTAAATTTGAAGATATAAATGCATCACTTAATTGTTTACGTAACATTATTGGCCTCTTCTCTGTCTGTTTTTAAATCACTTCTTAAAACCCATCTCTTCTCCGTGGCCTTTGATACCCAGTAAGATGTCGACTTTATTTATTTGCTTGATTTAATTTCTTATTTTTTGATTGCTTTTATTCCGTGGCTATTATTTTTACTCATGTTTAATGTCTTTTAATTTATTGTTGTATTTCATGTGTAATTTTTGCACCTCATGTGAGCTGTTATGGTGTCTGTTTATGATGTCTTGTTTATTCTTCTGTACAGCACTTGGTCAACATTGGCTGTTTTAAAGTGCTTAACAAATAAAGTTGGATTGGATTGAAGGTTAATGGCTCATCCTGACAAAATTGCACCTATACCTGAGAAATTGGGGGAATGACAAAATACAGGCACCTAGAAGTTTGATTGCAGCAGCCTTTGGTGTGTTCAAAAAGCATCTTTTCTTTCAGCATTAATGCCAAATTGCTCGCCTCACAAAAATAAAGAACCAAATTGTCCAAATTGCAGAGTGAAAAGATACCCAGTAACAGGGGAAATTCCCAATGATATTTAAAGGAATTTCACATGGAGTCTTTGTCTATCAGCCAACTTCCCCCAAATATGGCACAGTATTCAGTGAGAATGTCAGCTGTTAAAGAGGTGCTCCTTGGATACCAGAAAATGGAACATACATTATGACTGGGGAGAGAGAATGAACTCTTGCAATTACTCAAAGGAGCATTGTATCCTGGTGAAAGAAAATAGTTCACTTGTACTTTATAGTCACAAGTACCGAGAAACAGTGAAATTAGTTGTTTTGCATACAATCTAGTAAAATAGTGCAAAACATAAGCACGGTCGTACATAAGTTCAAGAGTGCAATTATTGTAGTGTAGAAATACAGGCCTTATGCAAAGAGCTGTCATATTTCTGGTACCAGCTTGTAACTGAAAAGTGTCAAGTTCTTAAAAATATTAAATCGTATTTTGGCCTTAAAGGCCTGTTGCCCCAGTGGCAGCATTGGATCAGTGATGTAGTGGGTGGCCTGTCCTGGCAATGCTGTTGGTGCCTTCCACCACCACTTTACATAGCTGCAGGCCGCTTGCGTTTTATGCGCTCGTCTGACATCTGTGGAGCTTCCAGCAGCATTTAATTCCTGAGATTCCTTGACTGCTCTCAGACCTCCAGCAGCCTACTCCACCGAAACCTAGGCCCATGAATGCATCATCTTCCTACTTCCACAACCACCACTCTGCTTCTGTGTGCCAAGGTGTTTCCCTTAGCTGACTTCAGAACTGTTAGAGCATTTCTGCCACCACCTTGAAGGTTTTGCCCATCAGGAGACTCACCAGGCCAATCATAAGACTTTAGTGGGAATTAGGTACAATATTCTCCTTGGAAATGAGAATCATTGCACAACGGAGCAGTGCAAAAAGAAATGCCATCTTTTCATTACATCTATGGAGACAAGATTCTCTGAGAAAAATCTATCTTATGAGAAGTTTTGAGTTCATGGTGAGGTGATTTTCATCAGGAAATCTTGCCATAAATGTTGTATGAGGTTACCCAACTAATTGGCACAAAGATCAGTTAATTAAATTACTGATTCATTCAGATATTATAATTAATGCAAGTAGACCTGCAAAAGAGTGAGGTTTGACCTCAATTATTGATGCTGAGAGATGCTGCAGACACTAATCTTGCAAGTTGCTTCCGAGAAGTATTTCTCTATCAAGGGTCCCTTAGAGCTTTTGCAGACAGCTACCCTCCGATACTCAGTGGGATATTGCACTGTACAGCGACATCCTCTGAGAGCCGCCACCTTCTTGGTCTTTTCCCTCCTGCTGACACATCTCATGAAACCACTCCTCTGACTTGTTGATATTCTTCTTCTGGCATCAGCAGCTATAATCGCAGAAGATTCAGCAAAATCTCCAACCTGCTTGCTGTGTGCATCAGGACACTCTCAGACTGAAATAGATTACAGTCTCATCTTGAGGACATCAGTTGTGTTTCTCATCACTATCAGGTCCTCAGACATCTCTCCATTTGTCTGTGATCTTCTACTGAGTTTGGAGAGGATGCTGGTGTGAACAATTGCAAAAGCAGGGAGTAGACTTCATCCTCCTCATCTATCTTTCAGGGCTTTGTTCAGAAATGTGATCCCTTCATGCTTCCAGTAATATGAGATTAATCATGCAGAAATTCTTCTGCAAATTGAATAATGGATATTCTTTTTAAAAATTGTTAGAAATGTGTGTGTTACTGGCAGGCCAGCATTTATTGCCGATTCCTAAATGCCCTTGAGACAGTGGCACAGCGCTACCTTCTTGAACAGTTACAATTCTTTTGGTGAGGTCGTTCCACAATGCTGCTGGGGAGGAAATTCCAGGATTCAGACACAATGATGATGAAGGAATCATAATATAATTGAAAGCCAGAGGAATTTGTAGGTGGTTGTGTTCTTATCTGTCGATTGCTCATCTCCTTCAGGTTAATATACGTTACATATTTAAGGTGTATTATTGGATTGTCCTGGGTGTGTAGCTGCAGTTTATTTTGTAAATGGCACTTACTGCACGGAATGAATGTTAAAAATGCTGGATAGGAATACCAAACAAACAATGGGATTTTCCCTTGATTGATTGAAAGATTCAGCATGGAAACAGACCCTTCAGCCCACAAAGCCCACACCAGCCATCAATCACCCATTCACATTAATTCTATGTTATTCCACATTCCACAGGAGGTCACATAATGGAGAATACGCCCCAATCTCCATCTACGGGGACAATGTGGAGAGAGTGTCCAGCTTTAAGTTTCTGGGCATTCACATCTCAGAGGACCTCCCATGGTCCACCAATACCGCTGCGCTGGTCAAAAAGGCACAGCAACAACTGTTCTTTCTGAGAACATTGAAAAGGACTGGTCTGCCCCAACAGCTCCTGACATCCTTCTACCGCTGCACCACAGAGAGCATATTAACGTATGGCATCTCTGTGTGGTATCTCAGCTGCACGGAGGCGGAGAGGAGAGCTCTTCAGCGCGTCGTCCACAGAGCGCAGAAGACCATTGGGACACCGCTACCAGCCTTGGAGGGCATCTACCGCACACAGTGCCTCAGGAAGGCCATCAGCATTCACAAAGACTCCTCACACCCTTGTAATGGACTGTCCGAACTACTTCCCTCCGGCAGACGTTACAAGGCCTTCTACGGCCGAACCTCCAGACTCAGAAACAGCTTCTTTCCCAGAGCTATAGCAGCTCTGAACCAGCCCTGCTGAGTGCCCCCCACCCCCATGGACTGTCTCCCTCGGATGGTCGCGTTGCACAGACACGTCTGCACTTTAGTCTGTTTTGACTATTTTACTGTTGTAATGTTCTTTGTACAAACCATGTTCTCGGGGTATCTAAACTTAAATTTTAGTAGTTACTTAAGTTACGATGTCGGATGGAAGCTGCATACCCAAATCTCGTTGCACTTATGTGCAATGACAATAAAAGTTATTATTATTATTATTATTCCGCATCCACTCCCTGCACACGAGTGGCAATTTATAGAGACTAATTAACTTACCAACCTGAAGGTCTTTGTGATGTGGGAGGAAACCGAACCTCCCCAGAGGTAACCCATGGAAGAACCCACATGGGAAGAATGTGCAAATTCCACAAAGACAACACCGAATGTCAGGATCAAACCTGGTGCTGTGAGGCAGCAGCTCTACCCGCCAGTGCCACTGTGCTGTTTTCATGACATTGCCGTTTTGATGGTCTTGATCTTCTTATCTGCTTTTGAAGCTCATCTGTGCAAGTCATCTTCTTGCCTTATCGATAATGAGGGAGCTTGGCTGTGCCATGAGAGGAGACATCCATTGCACGATATATTGTCTCGGCCCTGCTTTTATAATCAGGGTTGATATGGCTGGTTTAATTTAAATTGTGGCCAATGACAATCCCAGGATTTAGATGGTGGGGGAATTCAGCAATTGTAATGCAGGCCACAGGTGGGTGATTAGGCATTCTCTTGATGGAGATGGTCATTATCTGTCACTTTTGTGGTGAGAATGTTTCTCGACCCATGCGTGAATGTTGTCGAGAACTGGCTGCTCCATTTGGTGAGAAGTCGTGAATTAACAATATTTAATACCACCTTGCTGGCAAGGGCAGTCATTCTTACCTCACCTTTGAAATTCAGCTTTACGATTGGTATTGGAAAAAAAAAATAGGTGAGATTAAAATTTGGAAACAAGTGTTCTTGATGAAACAAGAAATAAGCACAATCAGGTTATTGATGAGTTAGTGCTGCTGGATAGCATTACCAATGACATCCACTGTCACGTTACTGACAACTGAGGGCAGATTGATTGAGTGGTAGGTAACCTGATTGCATTGGCCTATATTTTCTCCTACTTTTTCCAGTCAATGATTGCCTAAACATTGCAAAGTCGACTACACTATAAATTCCCAATGTCTGTTGCCACAGGCCCTTGCTGAAATCAAAGCACTTTCAATCATTCCTTCACAGATACAGCTGCTTAGTGATCTCTTCAATGCAAAGGTGAGCAGTAGATTGGAAGATTCAAAATGTGGGAGTTAATTACCATAACATGTCCCTCATTTCACTACCTTAGATGTGAGGCCACATCATTGTTTATCCATGTCAACAGTGAGGAATCTTTCCAGTAATTTGCCTCTCATGTTTCTTATTCATGGAAGATTGGAGCATGAATTTTAAGTGGTTGATATTGTCGGTTTACGAATCAGCGACTATTTCATTCCTTTGCAACCTTCACTTTGAGTGCTAAGACAGATTCCACATTGAACAAAATTACTTATTTTTTCACCGTTTAATGGTTTTACGTTCCTCTCTCAAACCTTCTCTCAGCCTATTATGTTCCAAGACCAAGCACCTTTTGCATTATTTCTAACCAACGATCTGTGAAAACCTAGTAAATCTCTTCAATACCCGATGAGCTTCAACAGCAGATAAGAAGCTCAAGACTATAAACTTCCCTAAAATATAGTGGCTGTATGATCTCAGTCTTAGGTAGTAGCATTAGGTACAGGATACTGAGTTGGATTATCAGCCATGATCATATTGAATTGCGGTGCAGGCTCGAAGGGCCGAATGGCCTACTCCTGCACCTATTTTCCATGTTTCTATGTTTCTTGTAAATGCAGAATTGTGTTTTTCTTGGCTAAAATTTCTCAAAGTAAAGGTCATAGGGTCAAAATAAAGAGTTAGCAAAGTAGAGACAAAATGAAATTAATTCACCCAGATGGTGAATAATGTTTTAAATGAGAGTCATACAATATGGAAACAATCCTTTTGGCCCAGATTGCCCATGCCAACCAAAATGCCCCATCTACATTAGTCCCATCTGCTCATGTTTAGCCCATACCACTCTAAATCTTACCTATCCGTGTATCTGAACAAATGACCTAACTCGGATGACTATGAAGGCTCAATCACATTCAAGAAACTGATTAGATGTCTATCCATTAGAGAAAAGAAGGATAGTGTAGGAAAGGGTGGTCGAGCTAAAATCATTACCCATGTTCTTATTGTGGCAGAAATCAGCCATAAGGAACTGAATGGCCTATTCTTGCAACTGTTTCATACACTAGACCGTAGAAAATAGGAGTAGGCCATATGGCCCTTCAAGCCAGCACCGCCATTCAATGTGTTCATGGCTGATCATCCACAATAAGTACCCTGAAATATACATCTCTATGTTTAATATATGAACAATTCAAACTGCAGATAAACTTGGTCTAGCATTAACACTGTGGGTGGTCATGTAAGCTTTAAAAAAAACTTGTTTTTACATAATAAACTCCATTAAGAATAAAAGCTTAAATCTTGGAAATAACAGCTGTTCTGGAAGTTGTAATTATTTCAACTGTTTCAGAAGCAGATGGTCAGAACTGGTAAATGTGATCATTTGATGAGGAAACTGAACAGTTGCTGTTAAAGGTATTGCACAAGACAATGGATTTAATTAATTTACATATTTTAGAAATTGTATTCAAGTACTGCAGTGATTCAATTCCCTGCACGTCACAACTATACCCACTGTTTAATAACAATGGCAGATGTTGGAATTACATAAGATTCCAAGAAATTGTGACTCCTGTATGAAATTATCCACGAGAGCAAAAGCCAATTAGCTCTGACATCAAGATTCATAGTGGCTACAGAATTAATCTCTGGAAATGAATACTCCTGTTAGTCACATCTCTATCATATCATAAATAATATAAAACTCGGATCTTGGATGTTTATTTGTGCGGATGTTTGGGAAAAACCGACGCGGTAACGGTGGCATTTTTACATATTCCGGTAGAGATTTACCTCATGATTTCAAAAATCCCCTCATCTGTAAATTTGATTCAATATTTCCTGAGTTTTTGACTAACATTGTTCACCAATCTGACATCTTTTTAGAATCTAATGAGCTGGATGACGTCACAATGCCTTTGCTCCTCGCGGCAAGCTGCGCAGAATTTTCAACGTCCAGGGGCACAGTTTTCCACGAGCTGCCTCTGCTTCTCCCGCATGCGCAGCGTGCTGGGCACTGATTGCCACACGCTGCGAGATACGTGGCCCTTCCCTCCCCCCAGGCTCTGGATTGAAGCTGATGACTAGATACGTTAACCCCCCCCCCCCCTGACTCGGTCATTTTTTCACCTTTTTCACCCCCACTCACAGCCCTCAGGGGGGGCCCCCCCACAAGGGAGTCCTGCCCCCCCCCCCCCCCCCCCCCCCCAAAATCGGGGACACAGCTGTGGCATGAAACAGGCACCTGAGCTAGTTCACGGACTCACCAGCTCACGGACTCGCCAGCCGCCCGCCACCGCGCCCCTCCTGCACATGCAGTGTGAGAGGACGCAGCCCCCGCTCGACCATAAGAAGGGGCCTCTCCCCAAGCCCCAGCCGCAGTTCAGCCACACACTCCAGACACCTGGGTATCCGGTACAGAGGAGGAAGGGCCGGGAGAGATGGGGGGATCTCCACGTTTTTCGCAACACCGGGGACAGGTAGAACCTCAGCAGGTAGTGACACTTGGTGCCCACATGCCTTGACTCTACACTTCGCCTGATGCAGCCACACACGAAGGTGGCCATCAGGGTGAGGGCGACGTTGGGCACGCTTTTACCCCCGTTGTCTGCCAACTTGTACATTGTGACCCGTCGCACCCGGTCCATCCTCGACCCCCAGATGAACTGGAAGACGGCCCGGGTGATCCCCGTGGCGTAGGAGGGAGGGACAGGCCACACTTGTGCCAAGTACAGCAGCCCCGAGAGCACCTCACACCTGATGACCAACATTTTTTCCCGTTATGGAGAGGGAGCATTGTCTCCACAGCTTCCAGCTTCTTCCCCACCTTGGCTATCTGCTCCAGCCAATTCTTTTTACATGCCTCAGCCCCCCCAAACCGAAATTTTGGATTCCCTACCCAAAACCCATTTCGGAGAGCACATCCCTCATGTACGTGTGCGATATCCTGTTGAAGGCCTTCTCCTGGTCCAAGCTGACTAGGCAGGCATCCACCCGTCTGTCCTGCACGTAGGCAATGGTATCTCTCAGCAGCGCTAGGCTGTCTGAGATTTTCCTGCCAGGTACAGCACAGGTTTGGTCCGGGTGGATCACCTGTCCCAGAGCAGACTTGACCCGGTTGGCGATGGCCTTAGACAGGATCTTGTAATCTACATTCAACAATGTGATGGGTCTCCAATTCTTTATATCCTTCATCTGCCCCTTCTGCTGGTAGATTAGGGTGATGCTGCCCTTTGTCATGGAGTCTGACATGCTGCCGGCTAGAAGCATGTCGTTGTACACTTCCAACTGCAAGGATGCTACTGAGTCGTCCTCCTCCCTAAGGCTGTTCATCACAGATCTCCCCCTGTGGAACTTATGGAAGAAGAAGCGTGAGCACATCTCATCCTGCTCCACGTGGTGGACCCTGGATCAGAAGATGATTTTAGAGGATTCAGAGGTAAGAGCCGAGCTTGCCGGTCATTCACCTATCTAAGTTCCACCCCTCTCGACTGCGAAAGGAGCAGTTGCTGCAAATCTGTCTGGAGTTGACACAATTCCCTCTGACTCCGTCTTGCTCTCTGAACCCCTTTAACTATGAAGAACCTCTTAATGTTCTCCGTCCGTCTGATCCTGGGCCCGGACAAGATGGCCACCCGCGGGTCCAGGCAACGGGCAGCTATTCCACTCGTCCCCGGAGAGGGAGCATGCGGTGTCCATGGGGATACCGGATGCCCTCCGTGAACGCTGGTCGCCGCAGAAGGTCGAGCGCTCTGTTGATAAAGTTGGCGATACATCAACTCGATGATCGCCTGCCTGCAAACTGTCAACATAGGCAGTCCCTGATTGTGTCAATACTCACACTCGCAATACTCCCACCGCAGAGGGAGAACATAGAGGGAAGAGCCAGAGACTTTAAGTTTTTGCCTTCCACCACAGTGAGGAGGTGTCTGGTGAACTCACTGTGGTGGATGTTAAATTTGTGTTGACTATGTGTTTTGTCATTTTTTTTAAATTATATGTATGACTGCAGGGAAACAGAATTTCGTTCAGACCGAATGGTCTGAATGACAATAAACGAATCTAATCTAATCTAATCTAATCTAATCTAAAACTCCCCCTCCCCCTCCCCCCCCTCCCTCCCCCCCCATTCTCTCTCTCTCTCCCTTCCCTCCACCCCCTCTGCCCTCCCCTCCCCCTCCCTTTGCCACCACTCCCCCCCCTCCCCCTCTCCCATCCCCCCCCCCCCCCTTTCCCCCCCCATCATCCACCCTCACCCCCCCCCATCTCTCCCTCCTCCTCCTCTCCCCCTTACCCCCTCTCCCCCATTTTCCCCTCCTCCCCCTCTGCCCTCCCTCCACACCACCCATATCCCCATCCCCTCCTCCCCCTCCGCCACCTCCATCCTCCCCCCACTCCTCCTCTATCCCCCCCTCCTCTCTCATCCTCTCTCCTCCTCGTCTCTCTCCCCCTCTCTCCTCCCTCTCCCTCTCCCCCCCCCCTCACTTTCCCTCACCTCCCTCCCTCCCTCCCTCCCTCCCCCTCACTTTCCCTCCCTCTCACCCCCCTCCTACTCTGTGTGTGTGTGTGTGTGTGTGTGTGTGTGGCCACCCCCCCCCCCCCCCCCCCCCCCCCCCCCCCCCCCCCCCGGACTCGCACGTTGAGGGGACGGGACCTAACGGGTTCCCCTTGATCTAGTTAATTAATAAAATTCAAGAGATTCACAATGTTGCTTCCTGCTGCCTCTTGTCATCATTGGTTTTTTTCATTCCACTGAAATGGCAGGCCTACCTTTCAATGTTCAGAACACAGGACATAGCATGATCACTAAATATGCTCTGAGTGGGCAACCTTAATGTCCATTAATGTCCATCACCAAGAGT
The DNA here is from genome assembly GCF_028641065.1 of Leucoraja erinaceus. NCBI lineage: Eukaryota > Metazoa > Chordata > Chondrichthyes > Rajiformes > Rajidae > Leucoraja > Leucoraja erinaceus. Next base: position 57,756,319 of record NC_073377.1, read on the forward strand.
GGCTTGATAGCACCACTACAGACTTAGCTACAAAATCCTATTTGTAAGTGAAACAACCCAAGGGATAAAAACCTATTTGGCCTCATCCCCACCAACCTACCCTTGGCAAATGCATTTGTCCGTGATAATACGGTGGGATGCTGGAATCTTGGGTAAAATACAAAGTGCTGAAGGAACTCTGTGGGTCAGACAGCATCTGTGGAGGGAAATGAACAGGTAGCATTTCAAGTCAAGACCCTTCTTCAATGTGAGATTGGGATGCCTAGGCCTGTATTTGCTAGAGTTTATTAGAATGAGAAAGATTTAATTGAAACATACATCATTCCGACAGCTAAAGACAGGTTAGTGATCAGAATAAAAAAAACAAGAACGTTTGAAATGCAAATAAAAGTTTGGATACACTCAATGTCAGACAACATTTGTGGAGGGAGAAATAGTTGGCGTTAAGGTCTAAGACTGTGCTAGAACTGAGAAACGGGTTAGTTCCAGTAGTAAAAAGATAAGGGAGGCATAGTTAGAACAATAGAAATATGATAGGGTGAAACCAAATGGGTGGGTTAAAGCTGCAGTTAGAATCAGATGTTTCTTTGCCTGTGTTATACGTTGGGGACTAGGTGACATACCAAGTAGACCAGACTCTACTGATATAAAAAGGAACCTCCAAAATGATGATAAGCAGAAATAACCACTATTATATACACAGAACAAAAGAGAGAAATTAGATATGTAGCCCAAAAAGCTGAAACATGGCTCAACTGAAGACTAATTGGTGTTCCTCAATCATACGTTGAACCTCATCATAATATTGCAGAAGGCTACAGGAGGATGGCAGAGGTGGAGTGGGAGTGGGATGGGGAATTTAAATGGCAGGAAACAGGAAGCTCAGGATTACAACTGTGGACTGAACACAAATGCTCCACAAAGCATTTGCCCAACCTGCCTTTTTGTTTCTGCAGTGTAGAGGGAAAGCAATATGTTCACTGGATGCAGTGGGCTCGATTGGAAGAAGCGCAAGTGGGTCATTGCTTCACCCGGGATGACCATTTGGGACCCTCGATAGAGGAAAGAGAAGAGGTGCAAGAAGAAGAGATTCATATTCTGTGGTCGCATGTGCGGTCAGAATCCAAAAGGGTGTTTCTCCTGGCTGAAGGGGACTAAAAGCAAGGGTCACCGCATCAAGATATGGCATAAATCTAAATGATGAAACAAGTAATCATGCAAATGGTGGCAATAGTCAGAAGTGGGAATGTTTGCTGATGATTATGTTCAATTCCATTTACAGCTCCATTTGGACAGGAACCTAACATAGGCTGAAAAATACCAGATAACACACTTACCACAAAAGTGTCAAGCAATAACAAGAAAGTCTAACTACCTCCCCTTGAAATTCAATGGGGATTATAATGGTCAAGTCCTACACAATCCTAGGGTATTGGTTGTCATGAAACTCAAATGAAAGCTACTTACAAGCATGTGGATAGTAAAGGTTGAGAGTGATTGGATAGGAAATGGTTGGAGGGATATGGGCCAAACGTGGGCTTAGTTGGGCATCTTGGTCGGCATGTATGAGTGGAGCAGAAGAGTATGTTTCCATGCTATATGACTTTACAACTCTAACAAGTCAGAGGTTGTGTATTAATTAGTGAATGACTAATGTCTTGACAGCTCAAAGCCTTCCTTACCACCATTTATTAGGCACATCATCAGCATCACCAAATATTGTTCACTCGCCTGCATGCCTGTAGCTCTAACAATCAAGAAATCAATGACATTCAGGACATAACAGCCCACTCGATGCGCACGCTATCCAACCCTAAACATAAGTTCATAAGTTCTAAGATAAGAATTAGGCCATTTGGCCCATCAAGTCTATTCCGCTCTTCAATCATGGCTGATGTATATTTCCCTCTCAACCCTATTCTCCTGCCTTCTCCCCATAACCCCTACATCATTCATTCACTCAATGATCTCAAGTGTGTATCATCTACAAAACAGATTGCAATTACTCTACCAGTCTATTCCAAAAGAATCTCCCAAACTGGTGAGCTTTGCCATCACGAAGGACAAGAGCAGCACTACTGATTGAATATCACCACTTACAAGTCACTATCCCTATGGAAATATATCACCATTGCTTCAATTTCACTAGGTCTAAATCCTTATGTAACAGTACTGTGGGGTGGAACATCACCAATAGTGGTTCAAGAAGGCGGTTCTCCAACACCATACAAAGAACATAGAAAATAATTTCACAAGAACAGGCCCTTCAGCCCACAATGTGTATGCTAAACATGATGCCAAGAAAAACTATTTCATCAGCCTGCACATAATCCAAATCCCTCCATTCCCTGCACAACTGTGTGCCTGTCCAAAAGCTTCTTAAACACCACAATTGTTTCTGCCTCCACCATCACCCCTGGAAGTGTATTCCAGGACCCATCATCCTCTTTGTAACAAAATGTGCCCAAACATCTTAAAAACTTTGACACTCCCACCCTAAAGCTACATCCTCCAGCCCATGACATTTCCACCATGGGATAAAAGGTCCACTTTATCTATGTCTCTCTTCTTAGGAGCATTTAGGGATACAAAATAAATCCTGTCCTGGCCAATCAGATTCAGATTCAGATTCAGGTTCAAATGTCATTGTCAGTGTACAGCACAGAGACAACGAAATGCATTAATTGGTAAAGGGGTTTGACACTATTTTCAACATACCACAAACACATACCTATCCATTTGCGCATCCTCCATCTAATCTCTTTCCTATGGAGCACCCTAAATATCAGTGCCCAGAGTTTGACAACATTCAAAAGATATTATTTTGCACATAAGATTTTTAATTCAAACTTGCAATTTCTTCTCGAAGGTGACTAGATATTTGCAAATATATCAAAATGTTATTCCCGCTTTCCTTTTTATTAATCATCAGAATTTTCATCTCCTCTCCATCCCAAAGGCTCAGTTGCATTTGTCTCAATTCATAATAAGAACAAGTACAATCTGTAATATTCATTTGATTATTTCAAGGTGCAAGAAGCACTAAATGTGATGTACTGAATATTTTATTTCTCCCCTGACAATATTTCCTAGTTCTTTCCTATTTGATTTATGAACATTACCAAAAAATGACATCTTAACTTAGTCATAGTAGAAACATAGAAAATAAGTGCAGGAGTAAGCTATTTGCCCTTCGAGCCAGCAACGCCAATCAATATGATCATGGCTGATCATCCAAAATCAGTACCCCGTTCCGGCTCTTTCCCCATATCCCTTGATTCCCTTAGCCCCAAGAGCTAAATCTAACTCTCTCTTGAAAACATCCAGTGAATTGGCCTCCACTGCCGTCTGCGGTAGAGAATTCCACAGATTCACAACTCTCTGGGTTAAAAGGTTTTTCCTCATCCCAGTCCTAAATGGCCTACCCCATATTCTTAAACTGTGACCCCAATATCGGTAACATTTTTCCTGCATCTACCCTGTCCAATCCTCTGAGAATTTTACATCTTTCTATAAGATCCACTCTCATCCTTCTAAATCCAGCGAATGCAAGCCCAGTCGACCCATTCTTTCATCATACATCAGTCCCGCCATCCTGGAAATTAACCTGGTGAACCTGCACTGCACTCCCTCAATAGCAATAATGTTCTTCCTCAAATTAGGAGACCACAATACTCCAGGTGCAGTCTCGCCAGGGCCCTGCACAACTGCAGTAGGACCTCCTTGCTACTAAACTCAACTCCTCTCACAATGAAGGCCAACATGCCATTAGTTTTCTTCACTGCCTGCAGTACCTGCATGCTTACTTTCAGTGGCTGATGTACAAGTACACCCAGGTCTCATTCCACCTACCCTTCTCCTAATCTGACACCATTCAGATAATAACCTGCCTTCCTGGTCTTGCCACCAAAATGGATAACCTTACATTTATCCACCTTGTACTGCATCTGCCCCACTTCTACCCACTCACCCAACCTATTCAAGTTACCCTGCATCCTCCTCGCAGTTCAAACTGCCACCCAGCTTTGTGTCATCTGCAAGCTTGGAGATGTTACATTTAATTCCCCCGTTTAAATTGCTAATATATATTGTAAACAACTGGGGTCCCAGCACTGAGTCTTCCAGCACCCCATTAGTCACTGCCTGCCATTCTGAAAAGGGCCCGTTAATTCCTACTCTTTGCTTCCTGTCTGCCAACCAGTTCTCTATCCATTTCAATACCCTACCCCCAATACCATGTGCTCTAATTTTGTAAAGAAGGCCTCGCCCACCAACAGTTAAATAAAAATTCAAGGGAAGTGTGGGCAGGCAACTCTGTCAGGGAGAATGAGATGGTCCAATTGCATTCCAGTTTGTTTAATGAGCACACTCCAAAGATGTGCAGGTATGTAGGTTAATTGGCTTTGTGTATGTGTGAAATTGTGTCCCTAGTGTGTGTAGGATAGTGTTAATATGCGAGGGTCGCTGGTCGGCGTGGACCAGGTGGGCCGAAGGGCCTGTTTCCGTGCTGTATCTCTGAACTAAATTAAACTAAACTGAATTGTATCATCAGTTTAGTTTAGTTTACAGATAGAGCGTGGAAACAGGCCCTTCGGCCCATCGGGTCCACGCTGCCCAGCGACCCTTGCACATAAACACTGTCCTACACACACTAGGGGCAATTTACACTTTAACCAAGCCAATAAACTGACAATCCTGTATGTTTTTGGAGTGTGGGAGGAAACTGAAGATCTCCCAGAAAACCCATGTGGTCACGAGGAGAACGTACAAACTCCGTACAGACAGCACCCCTAGTCAGGATCGAACCCGGATCTCTGGCACTGGAAGAGCTGTAAGGCAGCAACGCTACCGCTGCGCCACCATGCCACCCATACAAAATATAGGCATAGATAGAGTAATGAACATTATCCCAGGGTGGAAATGTCAAGGACTTGAGGGCATAAATTTAAGGTGAGAGGGACAAAGTTTAAAGGAGATGTGAGGGACAATTCCTTTTTACACTGTTAATGGTGTGTGCTTGGAATACGCTGCCAAGGGTGGTGGTGGTGGTGGAGGCAGATATATTAGTGGTGCTTAAGAGGCTTTCAGATAGGCACATGGATATGCAGAGAATGGAGGGGTATGGATCATGTGCATGCAGAGAAGATTAAATTAACGTATCATGTTCAGCTTCAGGGCCTATTCCTGTGCTGTGCTGTTCTATATTATATGTCGTAATTATTGGCACTTAATTGAAGTGTGCCTGGATTTTCCTATACCTTTCTCTTTTGGTCTGTGAGCACCATTTTTAAAACCTCAAACTAACTTGTCAAAGGAATCCTTTGTATATAATCGGCTTCTTGAAGATTTATTTTAAACACCTCACTAAACAGAGATTGGAACCTTTATTTGATGTGACTGGTGTCCTTCTTGGTAGAGATATGCTAAAATGACTGTGGCTTTTGTTAATTCTTCCAAGTATGCATTACACAATCCATGACAAGCAGCATAATGTTTAAATTTTCCATTTCACTGGTCATCAATTCAATAGACAATAGACAATAGGTGCAGGAGTAGGCCATTTGGCCCTTCGAGCCAGCACCGCCATTCAATGTGATCATGGCTGATCATCCCCAATCAGTACCCTGTTCCTGCCTTTTCCCCATATCCTTTGACTCCGCTATCTTGAAGAGCCCTATCCAGCTCTCTCTTGAAAGCATCCAGAGAACCTGCCTCCACCACCCTCTGAGGCAGAGAATTCCACACACTCACAACTCTGTGAGAAAAAGTGTTTCCTCGTCTCTGTTCTAAAATGGCTTATCCCTTATTCTTAAACTGTGGCCCCTGGTTCTGGACTCCCCCAACATCGGGAACATGTTTCCTGCCTCCAGCGTGTCCAAACTCTTAACAATCTTATACGTTTCAATAAGATCTCCTCTCATCCTAAATTCCAGAGCATCCAATTCCAGCCGTTCCATTCTCTCAGCATATGACATTCCCGCCATCCCGGGTATTAACCTTGTGAACCTATGCTGCACTCCCTAAATAGCAGAATGTCCTTCCTCAAATTAGGGGACCAAAACTGCACACAATACTCCAGGTGTGGTCTCACTAGGGCTCTGTACAACTGCAGAAGGACCTCTTTGCTCCTATACTCGACTCCTCTTGTTATAAAGGTCAACATGCCATTCGCTTTCTTCACTGCCTGCTGTACCTGCATGCTTACTTTCCAAGATTCAGCTAGGTTTTAAATCAATTAAATAGTGCTGGTTTATTGACACAAACTCATACAGCATGGAAAAAGACCATTTGGTCCATAGAGTCTAATCCCATATTATTCTCCCCACATTCTCTACAACTCGACCCCGATTCAACCACTCACTTACACACCGGGGGTAGTATATATTACTTCCATCCAACACATTTTTATAATACATAGAACCATACAGCACAGGAATAGGCCCTTTGGCCCACAATGTCTGTGCCACACATGATGGCAATATCATCTCTTATCTGCCTGCACATAATCCACATCCCTCCATTCCCTGCATATCCATGTGCATATACAAAAGCCTAATAAATGCTGCTGCCTGTCACTTTCACCGCTGGCAGAGTTTCAAAGGCACTCACCACCCTCCATGTAAACAAAATAAAATTGCCGCCCACATCTCATTTAAATGTTGCTCCCCTCACCTTAAAGCTATGCCGTGTAGTATTTGAATTTGGAAGGAAACCGAAGCATCCACACAGACATGTCCATGAAATGCGTGCGACAAAGGCAAAACAGTTATAATGGGTGACTTCAATCTACATATAGATTGGGTGAATCAAATTGGCAGGGGTGCTGAGGAAGAGGATTTCTTAGAATGTATGCGGGATAGTTATCTAAATCAACATGTAGAGGAACCAACGAGAGAGCAGGCTATTTTAGACTGGGTATTGAGTAATGAGGAAGGGTTAGTTAGCAATCTTGTTGTACGTGCCCCCTTGGGCAAGAGTGACCATAATATGGTTGAGTTCTTCATTAGGATGGAGAGTGACATTGTTAATTCAGAAACAATGGTTCTGAACTTAAAGAAAGGTAACTTTGAGGGTATGAGAAGTGAATTGGCCAAGATTGACTGGCAATTAATTCTAAAAGGGTTGACCGTGGATATGCAATGGAAGACATTTAAAGACTGCATGGAAGAACTACAAAAATTGTTCATCCCAGTTTGGCAAAAGAATAAATCAGGGAAGGTAGTACATCCATGGATAACAAGGGAAATCAGGCATAGTATCAAAGCGAAGGATGATGCGTACAAATTAGCCAGAAAAAGCAGCATACCGGAGGACTGGGAGAAATTCAAAGACCAGCAGAGGAGGACAAAGGGCTTAATTAGGAAAGGAAAAATAGATTATGAAAGAAAACTGGCAGGGAACATAAAAACTGACTGCAAAAGTTTTTATAGATATGTGAAAAGAAAGAGATTAGTTAAAACAAATGTAGGTCCCTTGCAGTCAGAAACAGGTGAGTTGATCATGGGGAACAAGGATATGGTGGACCAATTGAATAACTACTTTGGTTCCGTCTTCACTAAGGAAGACATAAATAATTTGCCGGAAATAGCAGGGGACCGTGGGTCAAAGGAGTTGGAGGAATTGAGTGAAATCCAGGTTAGCCGGGAAGTGGTGTTGGGTAAATTGAATGGATTAAAGGCCGATAAATCCCCAGGGCCAGATAGGCTGCATCCCAGAGTACTTAAGGAAGTAGCTCCAGAAATAGTGGATGCATTAGTAATATTCTTTCAAAACTCTTTAGATTCTGGAGTAGTTCCTGAAGATTGGTGGGTAGCAAACGTAACCCCACTTTTTAAGAAGGGAGGGAGAGAGAAAATGGGGAATTACAGACCAGTTAGTCTAACATCGGTAGTGGGGAAACTGCTAGAGTCAGTTATTAAAGATGGGATAGCAGCACATTTGGAAAGTGGTGAAATCATTGGACAAAGTCAGCATGGATTTACAAAAGGTAAATCATGTCTGACGAATCTTATAGAATTTTTCGAGGATGTAACTAGTAGCGTGGATAGGGGAGAACCAGTGGATGTGGTGTATCTGGACTTCCAGAAGGCTTTCGACAAGGTCCCACGTAAGAGATTAGTATACAAACTTAAAGCACACGGCATTGGGGGTTCAGTATTGATGTGGATAGATAACTGGCTGGCAAACAGGAAGCAAAGAGTAGGAGTAAACGGGTCCTTTTCACAATGGCAGGCAGTGACTAGTGGGGTACCGCAAGGCTCAGTGCTGGGACCCCAGCTATTTACAATATATATTAATGATCTGGATGAGGGAATTGAAGGCAATATCTCCAAGTTTGCAGATGACACTAAGCTGGGGGGCAGTGTTAGCTGTGAGGAGGATGCTAGGAGACTACAAGGTGACTTGGATAGGCTGGGTGAGTGGACAAATGTTTGGCAGATGCAGTATAATGTGGATAAATGTGAGGTTATCCATTTTGGTGGCAAAAACGGGAAAGCAGACTATTATCTAAATGGTGGCCGATTGGGAAAGGGGGAGATGCAGCGAGACCTGGGTGTCATGGTACACCAGTCATTGAAGGTAGGCATGCAGGTGCAGCAAGCAGTAAAGAAAGCGATTGGTATGTTAGCTTTCATTGCAAAAGGATTTGAGTATAGGAGCAGGGAGGTTCTACTGCAGTTGTACAGGGTCTTGGTGAGACCACACCTGGAGTATTGCGTACAGTTTTGGTCTCCAAATCTGAGGAAGGAAATTATTGCCATAGAGGGAGTGCAGAGACGGTTCACCAGACTGATTCCTGGGATGTCAGGACTGTCTTATGAAGAAAGACTGGATAGACTTGGTTTATACTCTCTAGAATTTAGGAGATTGAGAGGGGATCTTATAGAAACTTACAAAATTCTTAAGGGGTTGGACAGGCTAGATGAAGGAAGGTTGTTCCCGATGTTAGGGAAGTCCAGGACAAGGGGTCACAGCTTAAGAATAAGGGGGAAATCCTTTAAAACCGAGATGAGCAGAACTTTTTCACACACAGAGAGTGGTGAATCTGTGGAATTCTCTGCCACACAAGGTAGTCGAGGCCAGTTCATTGGCTATATTTAAGAGGGAGTGCGATGTGGCCCTTGTGGCTAAAGGGATCAGAGGGTATGGAGAGAATGCAGGTACAGGATACTGAGTTGGATGATCATATTGAATGGCGGAGCAGGCTCGAAGGGCCGAATGGCCTGCTCCTGCACCTAATTTCTATGTTTCTATGTTTCTATGCATCCCTGAGGATACCCCAAGAGAGAATCTGCACATTCCACATAGACAGCACCCAAGGTCAGAATTGAGCCTGAGACACTAGCTCTCTACCAGCTATTTGTTCTCTTACCCACCCTCTTTTTGCACCAATATTTAAATCTTAAGGGCAGTTGATTGGATTGTGAAATCCCAAAGAAATCAAGCATTCTGCATCAAAGTTACATTCATTGCAAACAGGTTAAACTCTTCATCTTCCTCTAAAGTGATCATTTACATTCTGGTGTATTTTCAATTCAGAGGCTTCATGTTGATTTATGCTCTTCCATATCAAATATTTTCTTGTCTTCATTATATAACTTGATTTTCCTTTGCTAGTTATTCAAATCTCACAGCCTTACGCAAAACCAATCTCATTGTCAGACAATGTTGAATAACTAAATTTTGATTTCCATTCTCTTTGGCAGTGAATGCCTGTGAGCTGATAAGAAAGTTGTTACTTAAACATTCAAGTTGTTTTCACTTTAAGACACTGTCATCTATTTTTTTTTCCTTGTAATACTATAGGTACCATGTTTGTATTTCAATTAAACATACAGCATGGAAACATTTGCTTACATTTGACCCATATTATCCTAATAATGTACTTGTCCAAATGTCTTTTAAATGTTATTATTGTACCTGCTTCAACTACTTCTTCTGGCAGTTTGTTCCGTATACTCACCACCATCTATAGAAAATATTTGCCCCTAGAGATCGTATTCAACTTAAACCCATGCCCTCTGGTTCTTGATGTTTCTATCCTGGGAATTTCCCTCATGATTTTATATACACCTGTAAGACACCCGCATGTCTTCTGTGCTCAAAGGAATTAGGTCCAAGCCTGCTCAATCTTTACATGTAGATCAGGCCCTCAAATCCTGACAACATCCCCGTAAATTATTTCTGCATCCTTTTTAGCTTAATTGCATCTTTCCTACAGAGGGTCTGGAGGTACAGATATGGGCAAGGTGTCCAAGTACAGCCTCATGTACAACTGTAGCAACTCAACTTATTTTCTCAATTCACTGACTGATGAAGGCCAATGTGCCAAAAGCCACTCTACCTGTAATGCCATTTTCATGGAACTATGTACCTGTTCTAGATCCCTGTAATCAACAACATTCTCCAGGATCCTGCCATTTCCTATGAAGGTCATGGTCATGCCATGGTTTGACCTCCCAAAGTGCAACACTTCATCCTTAATGTGTATTAAACACCCGTAACCCACTTGTCTAACTGATCAAGGTTCTGCTGTCTTGATAACCATCTTCACTGTCAAGGGTACCATGTACTTTAATGCCATCTGCAAACTTACAGATCATGCCTATATATTCTCATCCAAACTGTTGATATAGATGATAAACAACAATGGGCCTGGCACTGATCCCTGAGGCACACAATTTGTCGCAGGCTTCATGTGTGAAAAAAAATATTTTGCCACCACTCTCTGTTTCCCACCATGAAGCCAATAGTTAACCAGTTAACTAATTCCCCCTTAATCCAATGCAATCTATCCTTGAAACTCTGTGTCTGTGAGACAGTATGTGCGGTGCTCAGAGGCTATTTCAGGATATTCCACAATAAGCACGCACCAAAATACTTTTCACTGTACCTCGGCACATATGACAATAAATTAACTAAACTAAACTGCTGTGGAGTAATAATTACACTTGAAAGTTTTGATAACAAGAGGAGAGAGAAGATGGGAGAAATATTTCTTCTTGATAGAAACAAGGGCACGAATATAGCTAGAATTTACATTCCATCATAGTCCTTCTAACTCCACATTTTCCATATTCTTCCGAATAACCTATATAAGGAGAGGTTTGACAGACTTGGATTGTTTTCACTGGAATGTCAGAGATTGTGAGGAGGCCTGATATAAGTACATACAGTTATGAGAGGCATATATAAGGAACCTATTTCCAAGTGTGGAAGTGTCAAAGATTGGCATAGTTTAGGATGAGGGATCAAAGTTTACAGGTGTAATGTGGGATATTTTTTTTTTTTCACTCAGAGTGGTTGGTTCCTAGAATGCATTGCTAGGAATGGTGGTGGGGTAAATATAATAGTGGCATTTTAAATGATTTTAGATAGGCATATGGATATGCTGAGGATGGTTATGGATCACTTTTCACCCAGAGAGTTGTGAATTAGTTGTGTAAGGTAGTGTTGGTGTATGATATGATCGCTGGGTGGCGCGGACTCAGTGGGCCAAAGGGCCAATTTCCAAGTCGTACCTCTAAAGTTTAAAGTCTAATGTAAAGGCTGTAAACATTGCCCCAGATTTCCCCTTCTTCCATCTACACAAGATTCTACCCAGTCTGGGCCTTTGGCCCACCAGTCCTCAGAGGGATTTAGCTTCTTGGTGGGAGTCCTGGTTAAACCAAACAGCCTGCTGCTTATCTAAATTTTTTTTAGACAAGTATTGGGGTGAGGGAAGATGGATTTCATCAAAACAGAGGAAATCTATCCTTAAACTTGTTGTCTCTTGTGAAAGCAGCTGGCAGAAGTTACTTCTTTGTCTAGATAGCTGACTTTGCAATCTTCATCCCCCATTCACATTTAAATCAATATATCAGTAAAAATTTGAACATTAAAGGCATTTGCTGTCTATGAGCACCTGTTCTACCATAGTTTTGAAATAGTGGTCTTCCATTACAAGCCCCAAACAAATGATTGACAAGAATATAATTGCTTAAGATTTGAACAACATTATTTTGAAAAAGCACATTTCTGTGGAACTTATTTGAATTCCCTTTATTCATTTCTTATTTTAGAATGTTTGCGCAGTTTAAACACCACGTTTTGTGATTTACAACTCAGCTGTTTGTGCAAATGGAACTATTTTGGTGCAAGTTATCTCAGAGGATATATAGATTTTCAGTATTAACAACCATTACATTAATATAATTGCTTGAAGCTAGTGCATGCAGCAAACCACATTAATACTACTCTGGCTTATAGAAGTATTTGTGGTTTAATTCGCTGATGTCAATGATAATATATGTTAATGGCATAATCATGAGCACTTCAGATACTAAAGGAAAAATGAAAGAAATTCTGAACAAAACAACTTTGCTAGTATTTATCACTATAGTACTTAAATGATAGATACAATCAAGTTCTTTTTTTATTCATTCATACATCATGGACATCATACATCAATTGCAAAGCATGTGTTTACTGTCCATTTACAATTATCCCTTAAACTGAAAGGCTTTATGGCATTTTAGAGGGCAGTTAAAATTCAAGTCCATTGCTATCTATCAGAGGTCATGTGTTGGATGGACCAAGTGATGATGTCGAATTTCATATATTGAAAAATATTAATGGGGTTTTCCTATGAAACTCAATGGTTTCATGGTGACCATGATACTAGCTTTATAATTCCATATTTATTGACTAAGTTATTTAATTCATTTTAAAGTTAGGTTACCTACAGATTCTTTCTTCTTTCTTTATAAATATTTTTATTAATGTTTCAAAAAAAAGAAAAATGATAAACATAACAGTAACATTAATACATAGGGATCAGGATTACATTAACAACAAATGTAACCTAAATATACATCCAGTGTCAAAATACATATTCAGTATAAACCTTCCAGTCTCTATGTAAATATAGATAAATGGTTAAAAGAGAACTTGTATATATTAAAAAAAAGGATAAAAAGAAAAAAAAACCCTGAACTAAAGTAAACAAAACAAAACAAAACAAAATCTGGGCTGCAAAAAAAAATGTCAACACTTTATACCCCTGTTTGTCATCAAATCCGTTCCACCATATTAAGGTAAAAAATTATTATAATGGCTGGAGAGGGAACAATTTATATCATGTGAAAATATTGAATAAAGCTTCCCCAAGTATCAAATTTATCCGAGGGCCCAACACTCCCAATTTTTTCTAAATTTAAACATGATATTGTTTCAGAATACCAATGGAGTGTGATAGGAGGATTAGTGTCTTTAAATTTTAAAAGTTAAATTTAAATAAAATTTAAATGGCAATTAATGTAGTAAAAGCCATCAACCGACAAGCTGAACAGGACAGGTGATTATAATCTAACATTGGTAGCCCAAAATTGCAGTAATAATAGGATAAGGTTGTAAATCAATACCTAAAACTACAGAAATAGTATCAAAAATGTCTTTCCAGTATTTTTCCACAGGTCGGCAAGACCAAAACATATGAGGCAGCCAAGCCACTTCAGAATTACATCTGTCACAAGTGGGATGTATATAGAAACATAGAAACATAGAAAATAGGTGTAGGAGGAGGCCATTCGGCCCTTCGAGCCAGCACCACCATTCATTGTGATCATGGTTGATCGTCCCCTATCAATAACCCGTGCCTGCCTACTCCCCATATCTCTTGACCCCAATAGCCCGTAGAGCTCTATCTAACTCTCTCTTAAACCCATCCAGTGACTTGGCCTCCACTGTCTTCTGTGGCAGGGAATTCCAAAAAATTCACAACTCTCTGGCTGAAAAAGTATTTTCACACCTCAGTCTTAAATGACCTCCCCTTTATTCTAAGACTGTGGCCCCTAGTTCTGGACTCGCCCAACATTGGGAACATTTTTCCTGCATCTAGCTTGTCCAGTCCTTTTATAATTGTATATGTCTCTATAAGATCCACCCCTCTTCCTTCTAAACTGCAGTGAATACAAGTCTTCAATCTCCTCATGTGACAGTCCCGCCATCCCAGGGATCAATCTCGTGAACCTACGCTGCATTGCCTCAATCACAAGGATTTCCTTCCTCCAATTAGGAGACCAAAACTGTACACAATACTCCAGATGTTGTCTCACCAGAGCCCTATACAACTGCAGAAGAATCTCTTTACTCCTATACTGAAATCCTCTTGTTATGAAGGCCAACATTCCAATTTTTCACTGCCAGCTGTACCTGTATGCCAACATTAAGGTGGAGAAGGACGCCCAGATCTCGCTGCACCTCCGCCTTACCTAACCTAACCCCATTGAGATAATAATCTGCCCCCTTGTTTTTGCCGCCAAAATGGATAACCTAACATTTATCTATATTATACTGCATCTGCCACGCATCTGCCCACTCACTCAACCTGTCCATGTCACCCTGCAACCTCCTAACATCCTCTTCACAGTTCACACTGCCACCCATCTTTGTGTCATCCGCAAACTTGCTAGTGTTGCTCCTAATTCCCTCGTCCAAACCATTAATATATATGGTAAACAGTTGCGGCCCCAACACCGAGCCTTGCGGTACTCCACTCGCCACTGCCTGCCATTCTGAAAAGGACCCGTTCACTCCTACTCTTTGTTTCCGGTCTGCCAACCAATTTTCTATCCATGTCAACACCCTACCCCCAATACCATGTGCTCTAATTTTAGTCACCAGTCTCCCGTGCGGGACATTATCAAAGGCTTTCTGAAAGTCTAGATACACTACATCCACTGGCACCCCTTCATCCATTTTATTTGTCACATCCTCAAAAAAATTGAGAAGATTAGTCAAGCATGATTTCCCTTTTATAAATCCATGTTGACTTGGATTAATCCTTTTACTGCTATCCAAATGCCCCATTATTACCTCTTTAATAATTGACTCCAGCATCTTTCCCACCACCGAAGTCAGGCTAACTGGTCTGTAATTCCCCGTTTTCTCACTCGCTCCTTTCTTGAAAAGTGGGATAACATTAGCTATCCTCCAATCCACAGGAACGGGTCCTGAATCTATTGAACATTGGAAAATGATCACCAATGTGTCCACTATTTCTAGAGCCACCTCCCTGAGGTCCCTGGGATGCAGACCATTAGGCCCAGGGGATTTATCATCCTTCTGTCCCATTAGCCTACCCAATACTATTTCTCGCCTAATGAAAATTTATTTCAGTTCCTCTACCCCCTTAGATCCTCTGTCCTCCAGTACATCTGGGAAATTGTTTGTGTCTTCCTTAGTGAAGACAGATCCGAAGTACCTATTCAACTCTTCTGCCATTTCCTTGTTGCCCATAATAATTTCACCCGTGTCTGCCATCAAGGGATCCACATTTGACTTTGCCAGTCTTTTTCCCTTAACATATCTAAAGAAACTTTTACTGTCCTTCTTTATATTCCTGGCCAGCTTCCCTTTGTACTTCATCTTTTCAGCCCATATAGCCCGTTTTGTTTCCTTCTGTTGTCCTATGAAAGTTTCCCAATCCTCTGGCTTCCGGCTACACTTTGCTGTGTTATACATCTTTTCTTTTAGTTTTATTCTATCCCTAACTTCTCTTGTCAGTCACGGTTGCCTCCTACTCCCCTTAGAATCTTTCTTCCTTTTTGGAATGAAATGATCCTGCATCTTCCAGATTATGCCCAGAAATTCCTGCCATTGCTGTTCCACTGTCATTCCTGCTAGGACCCCTTTCCAGTCTACCTTGGCCAGCTCCTCTCTCATGGCTTCATAGTCCCCTTTGTTCAACTGCATCACTGACACTTCCGATTTAACCTTCTCCTTCTCATATGACCATAAAAACGAGCTAACTTATCTTTTGATATATGTGCTCTGTGAACCACCTTAAACTGTATCAGAGCGTCTTGCACACCTTGAAGAGTTATTGACTAATTGAAGAATCCTCTCCCATTTCTGTATAGGTACAGAAATTTGAAGTTCTCTTTCCCAATCGTTCTTAATTTTATCAGAAGTACCTACTTGTAATTTCAAAGTAAACTCATAAATAGTCGTTATTAAACCTTTCTGATAAGGGTTCAAACATTTTTTTTCCCGTGATTTCGGTTTGATGTGATAAAGGAAAAGAGGGTAATGTAGCCTTCTAAAAATGTCTAATTTGTAAACATCTAAAAAAAATGTGAATTAGGTAGATTATATTTATTGGATAGTTGCTCAAAAGACATAAGACAACCGTCTAAAAACAAATCATGAAAAAACACTAATCCCTCCTTCCTCTTCCATAGCAGAAAGGTTTGATCAATACCAGGGTTGAAAGAAAAAGTTAGATATGATAGGACTCGATAAGATAAAGTAATTCAATCCAAAAAAACTTACGAAATTGAAACCATATTCGCAATGTGTGTCTTATTATTGGCTTAATCGTATATTTATTCAATCTCGTAATTGTAAAAGGTAACAAGGCCCCTAGGATAGAAGCCCTTGCATAGAATCATGTTCAAGATTTATCCATCCTGGATATTGGGTATCTTCTAAATCTTTTTTACAAAACGTTAAATAACGAGCATTAACTGCCCAATAATAAAATCTAAGGTTCGGAAATGCCAAACCACCATCATTTTTTAATTTCTGTAAGTATTTTTTTACTTAGTCTGGGATTTTTATTCTATGAAGAAATTTTTGAATTAATAATATCAAAAATGATTTAGAAATAAAAATAGGTATAATTTGAAATAAATATAAAAATGTAGGAAGAATAAACATTTTAATAACACTGATTTGACCAATTATGGATAAGGACATTGGTGACCATTTAGTAAACTGTTGTCTGACATGATCAATTAAGGGCATAAAATTGGCTTTAAATAGGTCCTTGTGTTTCTTGGTGATCTTAATACCTAAATAAGTAAAACAGTCAGTGGCCAATCTAAATGGAAACTGTCCATAATTCGAAATTTGTTGTTTAGTGGAAAAAGCTAATTCTTACTAAAATTTAATTTATAACCAGAAAAACTACTAAATTAGTTAAGTAAAGCTATTATTGCCTGAATAGATTTATCTGGATTAGAAATATATAATAACAGATCATCTGCATAGAGAGATAGCTTATATGTCTATTCCCACGGACAATAACAAACATATTGAGGGATTCCCTAAGAGCAGTGGCCAAAGGTTCCAATGAAATATCAAACAATAAATGGCTGAAAGGACAGCCCTGTCTAGTACCTCGAAAGAGCCTAAAGAAAGGGAATCTCTGAATATTGGTAAGTACGGAAGCCTGAGGTATATGATATATAAGCTTGATCCAAGAGATAAATTTTGGACCAATCTTACCTTTTTCAAGTGTGTTGAATAAGTATTCCCATACTACTCTGTCAAATGCATTCTCAGCATCAAGTGAGATGACAAATTCTGTAATTTTATTTGAAGCAGTATATACAATATTCATTAATCTCCTAACGTTAAAGTATGAATAACGATTTTAAATAAAACCTGCCTGATCTTCAGAAATAATTTGCGGTAAAATGCTTTCCAATCTCATAGCTAATATTTTTGAAAGAAGTTTAGAATCTACATTTAACAATGATATAGTTCTATATGATGCCACTTCAGTAGGATCTTTATCTTTTTTAAGAATTAAGCAACAGCTCCATAAGAAGAGGAAAGGTATATTTACCACTCAATAGTCAAAACAAATTAATATTATGGTTGGAAAATACATGCAAGCTGGAAAAAAGAAGGACTGCTCCATATTGTTTTTCCATTTTGAAAAAGGAAAATCTTACAAAATAAAATCTAAAACAGTCGTAATGCTATTCAAAAAGTCAATTACCGAAATAAATTCTTACTTATTCTAAAAAACCCAAAAGCGGGTCATTAAAAATAAAAAAACAATATCTTATAAATCTTAAAAGTTAAAGTATAATACCATCATATTAATATTCCAAAAGATAAAAATATCTTAGAAAACTTAAAAGTTAAGGTATGATACCATCATGTTAATGGTCTGAAAAATAAGCAAAAAATAACTCATCAGGTTAAATTTTTAATTATTTACAAAATCAAACAATTTAACAAAAAAGATAACTATAATAGTAAGAGAAGGAATGAACTGAAACATAAAATCGTAATAAACATCCAAGAATGAAAAAGCATTATCTTGTTAAATTACAAATAAGAAATCTTGGATTATAACTCAATCAGCTCTCAGCAGCTCCTCATCGCAGCTCGGGGGGGGGGGACACAGTGAACACTGTCCACCCCCAGTCATAGCGATGCCGGGAGCAATGTATAAACAAATCAGTAAACTATAGGTTCAGGAGGCACCTGCAGAGAAAGCAATATAAAGTTTATACAGGATCTTGATAGACCTCCAGAAACCAGGAAGCACCTTGCGGGTTGTTGCATTACTTACTGCATAAATACGTGGTACTGCACCTGCAACTGCTCGGACAGGAAGGCTCTGCAGAGGGTAGTGAGGGGAGCAGAGAGGATCATTGGCGTCTCCCTACCCTCGGTACAAGAACTGTTCCAGAGCCGCTGTCTGAAAAAGGCTCAGAGAATTGCTAAGGACAAACTGCACCCCCTCCACATACACCTGGATCTCCTGCCATCAGGCAAGAGATATCGAAGCATCAAAGCCCGGACTACAAGACTGCTAAACAGCTTCCTTCCACAGGCTGTGAGGCTGCTAAACAGTCACTCTGTACTCACAGTCACTTGATTCTGCGGCTGGCACTGGCCACTTTAATAACTGGCACTGGCCACTCAAATCAGCTGCCCCGGACATTTTTTATGATTGGTTTATTGTATTTTAACGTTGTGTTTTACCTGCTTTTAACTATTTATACTGTTCCATCAGGTACTGGATTATTTTTAGTGTTATTATGTGTGACATTTTTTTAATTTTATGTGCGATGCTCCGCTACTCCCTGGGAAACGTCTTTTCATTTTGCACTGTACAACTGTTGCTTGCAAGATGACAAAAAAGGTTGATTGGATTGGATTGAAGAACTGAATGGTACCATCAGGGAGTTGTATTCGCAATCAGGCTGGATAGATCAGGGCAGGGCATAGATGTTTCATAATAACTCAGATCTTACCTTATAGAAAGTCAGTCTTAGTCTCATAAGTTCGCGGCTGTAGTCAGGTAAAATACGAAACTTGCAGACTTGGAATTCGATCATGCCCAGTCTTCTTGCTGATCAGAGGGTATTTTCCTTCAGTGGAACCGAACAATCAAATATCTCGGTTTATCTCCGGGACCGGGTTTTCTCCCAACCTGGTGTGCACTATCCAAAATTGGCAAATCTCCAAACTGCTCGGCACCGAAAATTTCCTTTAGAATTCTAGAAACATATTTAATAGCATTGTCACCTTCCCGACCTTCAGACAAACCAACAATTCGCAGATTCTGCCGATGGCTTCTATTTTCCAGATCCATATTTTTAATCTTGTAATGTTTGAGTGCTTGGGAATTTTCAGTCATTTTCCGTTCGAATTCAGCAATCTTCGCATCTGTTTCTTGGCACAGGGTTAGCAAATTAGCAATTCCTTCCAGATCCAAAATCCAACAATTATAATAACATAGCAGCTAAAATATTAATGAAGCAGTTTGTAAAATATGGCAATATGAAAAAAAAGGGCTTCAACTGAACAGACCTTGATGTAATGCAAATAAGCTTTAAGGTTAATTGGAACATAATTATGCTTGTAAAACATGCAAAAGAAAAGAGTATTGAAAGTATTGTTACCAAAGCCACAATAAAAATTCGATACAATCAAATCAAGACTGATTAAAATCAGCAAAAGTTCAAGTCGAGTCAAGTCAAAAGAATTTATTGTCATGTGTCCCAGATAGGACAATGAAATCATTGCTTGCTGCAGCACAACAGAATATTTTAGGCATAAATACAGATCAGATCAGTGTGACTATCTTCCATAGAATATATATATATACGCACATAAATACACAGATAAAGTGCAATAGGCTGTTCCAGTTCATAGTTTGTTTGAAGTTGTGTTTAGTAGTCTGATGGCTGTGGGGAAGAGACTGTTCCTGAACCTGGTTGTTTGCAGATTTCAGGCTCCTGTACCTTCTACCTGAAGGCAGCGGGGAGATGAGTGAGTGGTCAGGATGGTGTGGGTCCTTGTTGATGCTGGCAGCCTTTTTGAGGCAGCGCCTGCGATAGATCCCCTCGATGGTAAGGAGGTCAGAACCGATGATGGACAGGGTGAATGTTTTCAACTTTTTGCAGCCTTTTCCGCTCCTGATCGCTCAGGTTCCTGTACTAAACCACAATGCAAACAGTCAGCATGCTCCCTACTGTGCACCTGTAGAAGTTTGAGAGAGTCCTTGACTTACTGACTCTCCGTAATCTTCTCAGGAAGTAGAGGCACTGATGTGCTTTCTTTATGATTGTATCAATGTTCTGGGAACAGGAGAAATCTTCAGAAATATGCACCCCCAGGAATTTGAAATTCTTGACCCTTTCCACCATCGTCTCAATGATATAAATGGGATTGTGGGTCCCTATCCTACTCCTTCTGAAGTCCACAATCAGTTCCTTGGTTTTGCTGGTGTTGAGGGCCAGGTTATTGCACTGGCACCATTTGGTCAATCGGTCGATCTCACTTCTATACTCTGACTCATCCCCATCAGTGATATGTCCCACAACAATGGTGTCATCGGCGAACTTGATGATGGAATTTGCACTATGTCCAGCTGCGCAGTCATGAGTATGAGTACAGCAGGGGGCTGAGCACGCAGCCTTGAGGTGCTCCTGTGCTGATTGTTATCAAGAATTACATATTTCCACCAATACGGCCAGACTGTGGTCTGTGAATGAGGAAGTCAAGGATTCCATTGCAGAGGGATGCGCAGAGACCCAGATCTGAGAGCTTCGTAACCAGCTTGGAGGGGATGATGGTATTAAATGCCGAGCTGTAGTCAATGAATAACAGCCTGACATATGAGTTTTTGATGTCCAAGTCAACAAAATAGAGAGAGTACAGAGGAGTTGTTGAACTAGAATGTTGCCTGGGTTTCAACAATTAAGTTACAGAGAAAGGTTGAATAAGTTTGGTCTTTATTCTCTGGAGCACAGAAGGTTAAGGGGGGGACTTGATAGAGGTCTTTAAAATGATGAGAGGGATAGACAGAGTTGATGTGGACAAGCTTTTCCCTTTGAGAATAGGGAAGATTCAAACAAGAGGACATGACTTCAGAATTAACGGACAGAGGTTTAGGGGTAACATGAGGGGGAACGTCTTTACTCAGAGAGTGGTAGCGGTGTGGAATGAGCTTTCAATGGAAGTGGTGGAGGCAGGTTCGTTGGTATCATTTAAAAATACATTGGATAGGCATATGGATGAGAAGGGAATGGAGGGTATATGGTATGAGTGCAGGCAGGTGGGACTAAGGGAAAATAATTGTTCGGCATGGACTTGTAGGGCCGAGATGGCCTGTTACCGTGCTGTAATTGTTATATGGTTATATGGTTATATGGTTATAAGTGGTCCAGAGCGCAGTGATACCCTTTAAAGTATTAATACCCTTTTAAAGCAGGTGGGAACCCCAGGCCTCAGAAGTGAGAGGTTGAAATTGTCCATAAAAACGGCAGCCAGTTGATCTGCACAGGTTTTTAAAACACACCCGGGTATACCATCAGGTCCAGGCGCTTTCCGAGGGTTCACTCCTCTGAAGGATCTTCCGACATCGGCCTCTGTGACTGTGACCAAAATACCATCACGGCGAATGGGGGCTCTGGAAGGCGCATCAGTGTTCTCCCTATCAAATTGTGCATAAAACTCATGGAGCTCATCAGGTAGTGATGCTTCGCTGACATTTGAGCTGCCTCCTGATTTTGCCTTGCAGGAGGTGATTGATTCAGGTCTGTTGTTTAGCTGCCTTAATTTGCAGATCTATGAGAGGTACACATTTGTTCCAATTTGTTACTACATCACAAGCATTCTAGACAGAGGACTTAACATGCACAAGGCAACTGGATTATTATTTTAATCAGAGGAATAAGCAAACAAAAATCTGTGGTAGGAAACAACCTGGCTGAAAATGTTGATGACCAATAGCTTGTTAATGAGGCTCTTAGTTATCTTGTTCCAGTATTTTATTTCAATAGATATAATTCTCTCTTTAAGAGTTAATATCATTTGTTTTATAACACTGAATAAAATTGAATTCTTAACACCATTCCATTGTTTTATCAAAAGAAAGAGTAATCCAAACGTATGTGCTTCACTGCTGAGATCATTCACGCTGACGACAGTGGAATACTAAAAAAAGGCAAGTGAGTCAAGATCAAAGTAAACCAATGAGTAAAAGCTGATCAAATGAACCATAAATAGAAAGTATCTAGGCTTCTGCCAGGAGATGAAATAAATACTTTCATCATTCCAAGAGATAGATTCATCAAACACCTAATTGACTTTAGGCAATGTCAATGTGCATAATTTAAACATTTCTGGCTTGATGGTTTTTCATGTTAAATAGACAGTTCACTAAAAAAAAGAACAAGAATAGTCCAGATAACAACCAAAGCAACATATTTTCAAATAATCGCTATCACAGGTAAACAGTCTACTGGCCACAAAGCTTGAACATTCATGTCCAATGTAAACACATTATTATATGTGTCCATTTAGTAGAAGCAATGGGAACAAAATCCATGGAGATAGACAGATAGACACAAAATTCTGAAGCAACTCAGCGGGACAGGCAGCATCTCTGTACAGAAGGAATAGGTGACATTTCGGGTTGAGATCATTCTTCAGACTGAGAGTCAGGGGAGAGGGAGATCCAAATATAAGGAAGTCAGACTGGTCAGAGAACTGAGAAGGGGAGGGATGGAGAGAGGGGGAAAGCAAGGGTACAAAGTTAAAGAAATCAATATTCATATCGTCAGGGTGTAAGCTACCCAAGCAAAATATGAGGTGCTGTTCCTCCAATTTGCTCTGGGCATCACTCTGACAGTGGAGGAGACACAGGACAGTATGGGAATGGAAGGGAAAGTCAAAGTGTTTAGCAACTGAGAGAGCAGATAGGTTTGGGCAGACTGAGAAGAGGTCCGTGGAAAACAAGGTCTATGGACCTTTAAAAAGAATGATCTAAAAAATGCTCTGGAAAAGGTATAATAGCTTGCATTTTGTTGTCTGTGATGAAAAAGGTACAGCAGCTCTCTAAGATATTTGTGGATAACCAGTCAAATAAACTAGTCAGTGCTTCATTAACGAAAGAACTTGCAAAGTGAGACAAGTAATTTAATTTCCATATGATGCTTTAGACAGGCAATTCATTTAAGTCATCTCAATATTCACTGTATGACAATGTGGCCAATAGATAGTCATAAGGTACAATTCTTAAAGAGATGCTCATACTATATTAATGATGACACTTATGTGCCTACTTTAAGAATGAAAATCATTTTCATAGTTTTTTCTTCTACAAAATTGAGCTTGCTTGGCACAAGGTATGTTGTATCCTACGGGTACCCTAAATCAAACCCTGTGCCTGCCCTGCACTACATGTAGAATGGCTCTGTAATCCACACACATTTCTTAAAGATTTATTTTCATTATTTCATGATCTAAACTATTAATGATCGTACACACTTACTTCCTTCTGTGCCTACTTTAAGAATGAAAATCATTTTCATAGTTTTTTCTTCTACAAAATTGAGCTTGCTTGGCACAAGGTATGTTGTATCCTACGGGTACCCTAAATCAAACCCTGTGCAAGAATCTATGGAGCGAAGGAAATAGGCAACGTTTCGGGCCGAAACCCTTCTTCAGACTGATCGGGGGCGGGGGGGGGTGGGGCCTGCCCTGCACTACATCGATGTTCATGCCCCCGGCTCTGTAGATCCCCAAACGGAATATGAGGTGCTGTTCCTCCATTTCCGGTTGCTCGCCAATGGAGGAGACCCAGGACAGAGAGGTCGGAGAGGATAGTTTAAGTGCTTCAGCTTGGTTATTGCAGACCAGCGGAGGTGTTCGAAAAACTACTTTGTTCACCGATATGATTTGACATCTAGAGCAGCGGACGCATAGATGAGGTTGGAAGAGATGCAGGTAAACTGTCGCACCTGGAACGATTGCTTGGGTCTTGAACCTTCAAGTGTTGCATCTCTTGCGGTTGCAAGGGAAAGTGCCCGGGGAGGGGGTGGACCGAGGGGGAAGGGAAGAATTGTCAAGGGAGTAATGGAGGGAGCGGTCTTTGCGGCAGGCAGATATGGGGGGAGATGGGAAGATGTGGCGAGTGGTTGGTCCGTTGGAGGTGGCAAAACTGACGGAGGATTACTTCCTTCTGTTGGCCATCCAAAATTTGTAATGTGGCTTTGGCCAGGTTCACAGGTTGCCTATCTGCACTTCTCTAAGATATCAATTCTGTTGCACTTGG
This sequence comes from Leucoraja erinaceus, assembly GCF_028641065.1. Taxonomy (NCBI): domain Eukaryota; kingdom Metazoa; phylum Chordata; class Chondrichthyes; order Rajiformes; family Rajidae; genus Leucoraja; species Leucoraja erinaceus. The sequence continues at coordinate 57,780,671 of NC_073377.1, forward strand.
TAACTCTTCCTTCTTATTGCTTGCACACATATTTTTCCGATGAATAAATCCTTCAAATCTGTGAGCATTGTAGTTATGTGCTAACAATCTCAGTTTCAGTAACACATAACAAATAGTTCTTGCTGCTTCTGAAGAGAACTGGTACCAGTTGACCATTTTATTTTCCAGGCAGGTTGCAGTCTTCTTGTAGCAGATCCAACACATACACCAGGGGTTCATTTGAGGTTTTTTACCATTTGTTGCAATTTTCTACATGTATGGCCAACGCGATTGAATAGCACCTTTGTAAATGCACTCCCCCCTAAAGCGTACCCCCCTAGTCTAGTTCAGTAAAACATTGACTCAAGCACTAGACCAACTAATCTTTATTTTTAGAATGAACACAAATTCCCTTATATGATGCCTAACCCACCATGGGTTCGATCCTTGTCTCTGCCTGGCTAAGCCCTTCAGCCTAATGCAAGCAGACACTGCCCAAAATGTCACACAGTCCCAAGCACCCTTCCAGAAGATCGACACCGATCCAAAATGGGGCTATCTTTTATAGGTCCAAGAACCTTGAGGGGCCGAACCACATAGGGGTGGTCCTCTTACAATAAAATCTTACCACTAGGGGCACCGCAGTAAAGGCGCCGTTTGCCTACAGTCAGTCTGTCTTTTTCCATTTTTTTTTAATTTGAGTTTGTCTAACCAGTTTGTTTTGGAGATACTTTAGTTTTTCTATGTGGGGGAGGGGGGAGGATAATGGGGAAACCGCTTCCCAGTCGTTTCCTGGCAGGGATGCGACTATTTCTCCAAGTCGCATCCTCCCCCCCCCCCCCCCCCCCCCCTCCCCTCTTCCCCTCGTCGCGGCCTACCACTGGATCGGAGTGGCCTTTCCTATCAGAGACCGGGGATCTGGACCAGAGCTTCTACAGCGGCGGCGCGGCAATGGATTCTCGGCGGAGCAGGCGATACCTACCTAGATCGCCGTTTGAAGCTCTGCAGCGTTGGGCCTGCAGCATCGACATCACGGGGCTGTGGTACGCAGAGCTCCCAGCGCTGACCGACATCGCAAAGTCCCTGGGGCCCTTTGCCATCAGGAACCGCGGACTCCGGTGGGAAACGGCCGATTTGGAGGTCTAAGCTGCTGAGGTTGGCCTCCCATTCCAACGTTGGAGTTCCAACATGCCGGCGAGCGGGCCTGAATGGCGGGTTGAACGTAGCGGTGACTGCCAAGGGCTCCGACCACGGGTGAACATTAGGAACATTAGAGGAAGATGACTGACTTTGGTTCTTTCCCTTACAGTGGCAAACTTTGATTCTGCTGTGTGGGGATGTTTTATGTTGAGTTCTATCGTGTGTCGTATGTTGTATTTTATTGTCTGGCTGTATGGTGATCACATTTCACTGTGCCAACTGGCACATGTGACAAATAAATATATCTTGTATCTTGTATCAAACATATCAATTACATCAATACATTATCGACAGTTCCCCAATCCAATTACATAGAGTCTAAAACAATGTTTCTTACAGAAGCTTCTAGAAGGAATCTAGTCAACTGAATAATGCAACATTTACCCTGAAACACAAAACAATTCTGCTAGGGCTTAACACTTTGGCCAATCAACAAACAGCAGGGTAACTGTCTTGCACCATTATTTACATTATTTACAATTCCTTTGCAGCAATCCAATCATATCAATGCATTTAAGTTTATTTGCAGAGTTTTTATACATATTATCAATTAAGGAGAAATGTGAAGAACACCTGGATCTTTCACCATCCTGCATATCAATCTGAGACTCAGACTAGTCGGCGCCATCCACAGCCTGTAATTTTCCACTGACAAAGGTCAAGCAATTCTGACAAATACTGTGATTTTCCATTTTATAGTGTCTTTAATACGGTCAATATTAACACCTTTACTTTCATTTTTACTGGATTATCGCACAATCATTTCAGTATATAATGTGAAGTCTTTTCTCTACTGTCTCCTTTCTATAGACAGGTTATCATTTGTGTGTCTTTATTTATTTATCATGTTGGCTCTTATTTGAATCATGTAGTTCACTCTCCTCCTGCAAATGCACGCGTTACCTTATTTTTTAGGCACAGAGCCTAAGTTTCATAATTTCATTAATCAGCACTTCTGACACCTCATATCAGTATTTCTCTCCAAGACACTGGAGGATAGCCAATAACATAAAATAACAATCTGCTCTATGAACAAAATAATTTAGAAAGAGACATAGCACTTGTGGGTTTTTTTCCATGTGCCTTTCTCAGATGGGCAGCTGATTCAAGGCAGTTCAATACTTAAATGTAATAAGCAGTCACATGGTATATTATTAAACGAAAACAAAACCATCAATATGCGTCAAAGTAGTTATAACCTTGTGCAAACCTTTGGAACTTGTACATTATAAAGTCAAAACAATACTTTGTGCTCCATTGGCTAAAGTCTTAACCATTGCAAACTTAAGTTGGCCACATCAGTTTTACTTGCAGGTGAGCAGCTTAGTTTTAAAATGAAGTTGTTAGTGTCTTAGAGTGGCTGTTTCATGTCATGTATAAATGGACGGGAGGCCCACTGGGAGCAGTCATATTTAGTTTAATCTAGTTTCATTTAGATTAGAAATACAACTCATAAAAATGCTTTTCGGCCCACCGAGACAGCACTGACCAGCTATCTTTACACATTAACACTATCTTGCACACAGTAGGGACAATTTACATTTATACCAAGCCAATCAATCTACAAGCCTGTACATCTTTGGAGTGTGGCAGGAAACTGAAGATCTCTGAGAAATTCACTGGTGATTGCACAGTCTTCAATTATCTGCAGATAATAATGTAGTTCCTTTGCAGATGGTCCACTAGTCACGAAGATCATGGCCAATCTTTTACATCAGCACTATTTTTCTGCATTGATCCTACCTTCCTCCATTCCTTTAAATGCGAGAATATAATAATCACCAGCTCGAAAATACTCAAATACTAAATCTTACAGCCCCCTTTGGTAGTGGATTGCAAAGTTTAATATCCACTTCACCCTGAATAGCTAACACCTCGTTGTGAATCAATGACCCATGCTTTGGAAACAAGTCATAAGAAACATTATATCTGCTTAAATCCTGCATGAATGTCATATATTTTGATTAGATTACACCTTTCTTTTGTTAGAATTTGGAATATTGGTCCATTATATTTAATTCCTTCTCAAAGAACAATGCCTTATTCGCAAATTTCAATTCCATGGGTCTTTATTGCACTTCCATTATTACAATGAATGAATGCATGAATGCATGAATAAGTTTATTGGCCAAGTATTCACATGCAAGGAATTTGCCTTGGTGCTCTGCCCACAAGTGACAACAACATACAGTGATAGTTAGGAATGACACATAAAGCATTAAACATTAATAATAAAACATTATTGATTAAGTATGTAGTTTCATTGGCAAATAAAAAGCAGGACCTATGTACAATATTTCAAGTATGTTGACAATCAAAACAAAACTGAAGATGCTAGAAATCTAAAATAAATGACCTGATGACCCGAAGCATCAACCGTCTCTTTGCCCCCACAAATGTTGATTGATCAGCTGAGTTGCTCCAGCGATTGTATTTTGCTCCAGCTTCCAACATCTGCAGTCAGTTGTGTCTCCAGAAAATATTTAGCAGGCCAGATTGTGTCCATGGAAAGTGAAACAGAGTTAACAATGCAGTCAAACATTTTCACAACTCATAATGGCATGTAGCTTTGATTTATTAGCAAACCTGAATATATTACACTTGATCCTCTCATCCAAGTTGTCTTTAAAAGACTGGGGCCTCTGAACCAACCTCCATCATCATAGCCTCCCAATCTAAAAATGACCCATTTATTCTTGGATATTCTTATTGTTTTCTCTAGAATGTCAAAGGTTGAGAGGAGATCTGATAGAATTTATTTTTAATACAGAGAATGGTGGGCGTCTGGAACGCACTGCGAGGGATGATGGTGGAGGTAGACACAATGATGGCATTTCAGAGGATTTTAGATAGGCGCACCGGATATGCAGTGAATGGAATTATATAGATCACGTACAGGCAGAGGAGATTAGTTTAACTTGGCATCATGTGTGGCACATTGTGGGCTGAAGGATCTGTCCCCGTGTTGAGCATTCTATGTTCTCTGTAATTTTTCTCTCTCTGTTTTCTCTCTTTTATCAAATCCCCAATCCACATCAATGTAGTAATCAATCCCATGTTAATCTCGTAATCTGTAACGCTCTTAGTAATCAATAACCTATCAATCTCCACATTAAAAATACCCAATGTCTTGGCCTCCACAGTCGTGCGTGGCAATATATTCCACAGATCACTCTCTGGCTAAATAATTTCTTTCTCATCTCCATTCTGAGACAGTGCCCTTTGTCATGTCTTATTGAGTTTTTTGAAAAGGTAACCAAGAAGGTTGACAAAGACAAGGCCTTAGAAGTTGTTTATATGGACTTCAGTAAGACTGATTAGGTTCCTCATGGAAGGCTGCTCTGGAAATGTAGATTGCATGGGATCAGGGAGAGCTCGCGAACTGCATGCAGAATTGGCTTTGTAGAAGGAAGCAGATGGTGGTGGTGGAAGGTTGTTTTTTGGACTGGAGGCCTGTGACAAGTGATGTGCCTCATGGATCAGGACTGGGCTCATTGCTGTTTGTAATTTTTAACAATGATTTGGATGAGAATGTTCAGAGCATGATTAGTATGTTTTCAGATGACATTAAAGTAAGTAGTCTCGTAGAGAGTGATCAGCTGGGCAGGTGGGCTGGAGGAATGACAAATGCAGTTTGATGTAGATAAATGCATGGTATTGGATTTTGGGAAGTCAAACCAGGGCAGGACCTTCACAATGAATGATAGGCCCATGGGGAGTGTGTAGAGCAGATAAATCTATGAGTACAGGTGAATAGTTCCTGAAAGTGGTGTCACAAGGGTGATAAAAATATTGTTTGTTACATTGGCCTTTATCAGTCAGGGTTTTGAGCATAAAAGTTGGTAGTTATGTTACAGTTATACAAGACGTTGGTGAGCTAGACTTGGAGTACCATGGCAGTTGGGTTACCTTGCTATTGGAAAACCTAATTAAGATGAAAAGAATAAGGAGATCTGCGAGGTTGTTAGGGCTTGAGGGCTTCAGGTATAGGCAAAGATTGGGCAGGCTTGGAGTGCAGTAATCTAAGCAGTGATCTTATAGAGTTGTATGAAATCATGAGGTGAAGAAATAGGGTGAATCCATAGAGTCTCTTATATAACGTAGGGGAACCAAGAACCAGGGAAATGATATAATAGAAACCTGAGAGGCAACATTTTTCACTCAGAACGAGCTTCCAGAGATGATAGTTGAACCAGGTACGATAACAGCATTTAAAAGACACTTGATCAAGTATATGGATAGGAAATATGCGCCAAATGCATCTTGATCTGCATGGAGGATTTGTGCTGAAGGGCCTGTTTCCGTGCTGTATGACTCCTTGACTTTGACTCTAAAGACTTGAGTGGCACCCTATCGAAGACCTTCTGAATATCGAAATATATTACTGGTTGCTGAATCTGCGAGCAATGATCTAAAAAAATCAACTGATTTGGTAAACATGATTTTTCTTTCATAAGTCCAAACTGACTCTGCCCAATACTAATATAATTTTCAACGTGACCCATTAGTACTCTCTTAGCAATTGATTCTAAAGTTTTCCATATTACTAACATCTGTTACCTGGTCTGTTTTTTCACTGCTTCCTTTTTTTAAATATTAGAAATTGCCTATGATCTCTATGATTTCATCCATTACACTATAACTACAAATCTGGTTTGCCCAATTGGTTCTGTTCCCCACGATCACCGCATTACAGTGGTTTATTTCACAGGAGATTAGTTCAACCCTAACATTAAGTTTGCCATGGACATTATAAAATTGCTGCTTGGTAAACCTTAACAAGGCCTTTAAACTAAACTATACAGCATTCAATTCTGTGCTTGCTACATGCAAAACAAATTTATAATGGCTGGAAAAATAGGAGAAGATGGCAAAGGTTTTTGCCAAAACATTGATGGTAATACTCGCTCAACACGTTATACAATGCCGCGTGCATGAATAACAGAAACAGACATTTGCTACTCCAGTGGTATTAGTTACCTCATTTTACATCTGCAGTTATATATTGCATGCAATATGTATCCAACTACAAGTGTTATAACTGTTAAGGATAGAATAACATTGATTCTGATAGTGAGAAGGGAACATTTTAAGAGAAATCTGGCAACTTTGAACTAAGTATTCTTGGCATCAAAGGACGAAATACAGACTGTTCCAGATTTGCTCTCACTATTCGAGCTGAGAGATGACAGTTCATTAGATTCCAAGCTGAGCCCTTTTTCAGTAGTGGTTAATACAAGTATGTTGTTAACATTCTGTCATTGTTAAATTTTATGTTCATAACTTTCAAAGGTATCAGGTGATAGTTACATGGAGACACGTTAAATTATCCAAACACTTGCCTCAGAAATATTGAACAATACAATGCAGAAATAGACTGGAAACTGTCCATGAGACGATCCATCTTGGTTGCCTTCTGACATCTCCAGTATCACAGAAGTCAGTCTTTGGATAATTGGATTCACACTACTATTTAGGTTTCGGTCTAGGTTTATTATTGTCACATATATTGAGGTACTGTGAAAAGCTTTGTTGTGCATGCTATTCAATAAAATCAGATGTTTTCTATCTTGAAGATGACATGCTGGAAGAAGGGATCAAGGATGATCTTGAAAAAAAAAGGGAGGCACAGTGGCCGCAGCAGTAGAGTTGCTGCATTACATTGCTTGCAGCGCCAGAGACAAGGGTTCGATCCCGACCACGGATGCTGTCTGTACGGAGTTTGTAGATTCTCCCCATGACCATTGGGTTTTCTCCGAGATCTTTGGCTTCCTCCCACACTCCAAAGATGTACAAGTTTGTAGGTTAATTGGTTTTGGTTTGTATACTTGGTATAAGTGTAGAAAAGGCCCCGGTGGCACTGTTGATGGCTGCTTCCGCCTACCAGTCTGGTTATCTTTTTTAGTAATTTATGTGGGGGGAAGGGGGTAGGGTAAGGGGGAAACCGTCATTCAGTCACTTCCTGGCGAGGATGCGACTATTATCCGAGTCGCACCCTCACGGCCTACCAACCGGATTGGCGGGCCTTTCCTGCCGGGACCGACCAGAGCTTCAGCAGCGGTGGCGCAGCGCTGGATAGATCGTGGAGTGTGCGAGGCCTTACCTGGGATCTCCGTTTAGAGCATTGCAGAGCTGGGGTTGTGGAGCTCCCAGCACAGGCAGCGCTGAATTCAACCACAGAGTCCTGGGACCCTTTGCCGGGGGTTGCCAGCGTGAATCTCCGCCCAGCTTGGCCTGTGGACATCGGGAGCCACGGGCGCCGGTGGGAGGTGGCCGATTCAGAGGTCCAGGCAGCTGAGGTTGTTCTACCTTTTGACGTCGGGTTCCATCGTTCTCGTCGAGAGGGCCTGAACATCGGGCCGCTTGTAGAGGCGACTGCTGAGGGCTCAGGAGGCCCCGACCACGGATTAACATTGGGGAACATCAGTGAGGAGGTTGACTGGGCTTTGGTTCCTTCCGTCACAGTGGGGAACTTTGGTGCCGCTGTGGCGATGATTGTGTTGTGGACTGCTGTGTTCTGTGTTTTTGTGTGTTTTTTATTTGTATGACTGTCAGGAAAATAGCATTTCATTGTCTCTTAATTGAAGACAATGACAATAAATGAAATGAAATCAAATCAAATCAGATTGTCCCTGGTGTGTGTAGGATAGTGTTTATGTGCGGGGACCGCAAGAAATTGCAGCAAATTTTGGACACAGCCCAGACCATCACACAAACCAAACCCCCTTCCATTGAGTTTAAGGAGGAACTGCAGATGCTGTAAAATCGAAGGTACACAAAAAAGCTGGAGAAACTCAGCGGGTGCAGCAGCATCTATGGAGCGAAGGAAAAAGGCAACGTTTCGGTCCGAAACCCTTCTTCAGTCATAATCAAGGAGGAGTCGCACCATGCAACGCTTCCTCTTCTCCCCTCTCCCATCAGGCAAAAGGTATAGAAGTGTGAACAGGCATACCTCCAGATTCAAGGAGTTTCTTCCCAGCTGTTATCAGCCCACTGAACCATCCTACCACAACTAGAGAGCAGCCCTGAACTACTATCTAACTTATTGGAGACCCTCAGACTATCTTTGATCGGATTTTGCTGGCTTTATCTTGCACTAAACATTATTCCCTTATCATGTATCTGTACACTGTGAATGGCTGAATTGTAATCATGGATTGTCTTTCCGCTGTCTGGTTAGTATGCAACAAAAGCTTTTCACTGTACCTCAGTACACAATGACAATAAACTAAACTAAAACTAACTACACTGTTGCAACATTAACGTCTTTACAATGTAAAATCTTGTTCAGGCATGTTCTATTCACAAGGAGGAGAATATGTCCATTCCAGATAATTATCACCCAATCAGCTGCTAATTGATGGAAGTGTACATCAAGTGGCATTCACTCAATGATTCCTGTTTGTTCCCTGTGATGGGCCAAATAATGACCAAAGAGCTGAATTCCAGCAATAAGGTGAGAATGGCTGATCTTAAGTTCAAGGCAACATTTGACAAACTGTAGGATCAAGCTGCCTTGGTAAAACTTAACTCAGCGAACATCAAGGAGAAAACCTTCCAATGCACAAAGGAAAATGGTTGAGGATGTCAGAAGTCAGTTATCCTAGCCCAAGGATAGGCGATCCCCCGGACATCTGTTTCATCTATAACCTTCTTTCATCATAAGGTCAGAAGAACAGGTCCTTGCTGATGCTGAACAGGTCTTTGCACAAAGTTAAATTCCATTCACAGCTTCTCAGCTAGTGAAGCAATCCATGCCTGCAGGTGACAAGACTTCAGCATTCAAGTGAGAGCTGGTAAGTGCCAAGTTACATCCATGGTTCAAAAGTGCAGATTTAGACCAGTAGACCTTAGAGATACAGCACAGAAACAGGCCCTTCGACCCACCAAGTACCTGCTGACCAGTTATCACCCTGTACACTAACCAACACACACTAGAGGCATTTTCTACAACTCACTAAAATGAATTATCCTACAAACATGTAAGTTTTTGGGGTGTGGGTGGAAACCGAAGCACCCGGACAAAGCCCATGTGGTCAGAGGACGAATGTACAAACTGCATACAGATAGCACCAGCAGTACCACACCCTAGTAGATTGAACCCAGGTCTCTGGCACTGTAAGGCAGCAACTCTACCGTTGCACCACTGTGCCACACATTTGACAAAGTCCCACATAAGAGAGCATTTGATAAGTTCCCACATAGGAGAGCATTTGATAAGGTCCCACATAGGAGATTAGTGGGCCAAATTAGGGCACATGGTATTGGGGGTAGAGTGCTGACATGGATAGCAAATTGGTTGGCAGACAGGAAACAAAGAGTAGGGATTAACGGGTCCCTTTCAGAATGGCAGGTAGTGACTAGTGGGGTACCGCAAGGCTCGGTGCTGGGACCGAAGCAATTTTCAATATAAATCAATGATTTAGATGAAGGGATTCAAAGTAACATTAACAAATTTGCAGATCACACAAAGCAGGGTGGCAGTGTGAACTGTGAGGAGGATGCTATGAGAATGCAGGGTGACTTGGACAGGTGGGGGAGTGGGCAGATTCATGGCAGATGCAGTTTAATGTGGATAAATGTGAGGTTATCCACTTGGATAGCAAAAACAGGAAGGCAGATTGTTATCTAAATGGTGTCAAGTTAGTAAAAGGGGAAGTACAATGCGATCTGGAGGTCCTTGTTCATCAGTCAATTAATGTAAGCATGCAGGTACAGCAGCCAGTGAAGAAAGCGAATGGCATGTTGGCCTTCATAACAAGAGGAGTTGAGTATAGGAGCAAAGAGGTTCTTTTGCAGTTGTATATGGCCCCAGTGAGACCACACCTGGAGAACTGTGTGCAGTTTTGGTCTCTTAATTTGAGGAAGGGCATTCTTGCTATTGAGGGAGTGCAGCGTAGGTTTACAAGGTTAATTCCCGGGATGGCGGGACTATCATATGCTGAGAGAATGGAGTGGCTGGGCTTGTATGCTTTGGAATTTAGAAGAATGAGTGGGGATCTTATTGAAACATATAAGATTATTAAGGTTTGGACACGCTAGAGGCAGGAAACATGTTCGCGATGTTGGGGAAGTCCAGAACCAGGGGCCACAGTTTAAGAATAAGGTGTAAGGCATTCAGAACGGAAAGGAGTAAACACTTTTTCACACAGCGAGTTGTGAATCTGTGGAATTCTCTGCCTCAGAGGGCGGTGGAGGCCGGTTCTCTGGATACTTTCAAGAGAGAGCTTGATAAGGCTCTAAAAAGATAGCGGAGTCAGTGGGATATAGGGCCGGAGAAGGCAGGAGAGAGGGGTACTGATTGTGGATGATCAGGGGGGGGGGGGGGGGGGGGGGTGGTGAGGGGATCATCACCATTAATCAGAAACTCCATTGCCGAGTTGGGTGCAATATTGTGAATATTAGTTTATAAAACGGCATCATTGCAGAACGGGCTACTATGTAGGAGCATACGACCTACTGTTTGAAAGAAGGTATACTCAAGTAATGATAGGCACATTCACCAATGGTTGAATTTTAAGATGCATCCAGTTAGCTAGTGTGGTGTTCACCATCATTCACCCTTTGGCAATTCAAACAGATTTATGGGATCGTGCTGTGCATACTGTGCAGAAATTGGCTGCTATGTATCCAGGTGACATGTTGAAAGCACGACAATGTTTGTAAAGAGCTTATGGACATCCTACAATTGTATTTTCTTTAAGAGGTTGTAATAACACGTAAAACATGATCGCCTCAAATGCTACCTACCTTTCCTTTCAGAGCATAATCCTCACTGTCAAAAATGATTTTAAAAAAGGAATAAAGCTTCCAAGTCAAGTAATACTCAAGATCTAGAGGACAGACAGTAGGTTTAAGGTGAGGGGGGAAAGATTTAATTCGAACCTGAAGGGTAACATTTACACAAAAAGGGCGGTGGGTATATGGAACAAGTTGCTGGAGGAGATAGTTGACGTAAGTATTAATACAACAGTTAAAATGCATCTGAACATGTACAGGTTTCGAGGGATATGTGCAAATGTGGGCAGGTGTGACCAGTGCAGATGTGGCATCTAAGGCGACGTGCTCAAGTTGGGCCAAAGTGCCTGTTTTTGTGCTGTATGACTGTGACTCTAAATGGATTTATTTAAGAAAACAAAAACAAGATTACTAATGTCTTTGAAGGATTTCAACATATGTATATTTGGCAAGTAGATATAGTACCAACATATCAGTGATACACGAGCTATTGTTGCCATTAAAAAGGATTTTTTTGAGGAACATCACTGACATGCAGTCCTTGAGGTCAGTCTTTGAGAATATATTCTGCAAACCGCCCATTGAGACTTGAGAAATTGCAGCCCTTACTTGTAATTACATCAGAGAGCTTTCTGTCCGATCCAGACTTCAATGATGTGTGTAGTTGCTTCATTCAAACATATGACACTCTCCCAACCCCGCCAACCTCAGGAGCACATAAAATCTCTGCTTTTTGGAAGATCCAGCACTTCAAAACCGGCAGGAGGTGCTATTTATGATCCAGATTATAGATACCCCCAGGTAAATCTCCTGATTCTCAACAGCAGGCCTGCCATTGAACTCAGAAACACAGGCTAGAGATAAGAAACAAAGTTATGTGCTAAAAACCTGAGTGAAAATTGAAAATGCTGGAAATACAAAGCAATTCTTTCAAAGTCTGAAAACAGAAGAGATAGGCTAACCTTTCTGATAAATTCCCTGCTTAAGATGTACAATAAGGCAAAAATAAAAGAGTGAATAATTTGCTACAACGTTGAGAATAATAATAAAAGTGAGGATATAAAAACATTTTAACTCCAAACAGCATGATTTTATACGGCACATTTAATGCAGAAGAAGTGCTTCATCATAGCATTTTCAAACAATATTTCAAACCAAATCTTATATTAGGTAGGACATGTAGTCAAAAGCTTTTTTGAAGTGGAGGCTTGATGGGCCTGTCCCACTTAGGCGATTTTTTAGGAAACTACATGTAACTAGTTTGTTGCCACATGTTCGCCGGTGGTCGCCGGGTGTAGTCTTCTCATTCGCGCAAAAAGTCGTAGCGTTTTTCTGGTCGCCGCTAAATTTTCAACATGTTGAAAATTTTTCGGCAACAGTGGGTTTGATGCCAATGAGCATAGCTGAACTTCTCCTGATGTAGATGCTGTCGTGGGTTGTCACCAGGATGACGTAGGTTGTTGCTGGTTTTTCGGTGACCTGCTACGACTATGACAGTCGCCGGCAGTTGCCTAAAAAATCGCCGTGGAACAGGCCTGTAAGCTGCATCATGACTTCCTGACTCATATAGTCAATGCCCTGACCGTACATATAAAAGCAAGCATGCCACGTGCCTTACCCTTGGGGAAAAAGTAGGCTGAAGTGGAATCTGATATCTAAAGTCCTGAAGGGTCTGTGCCTCATAGATGGAGATAACCTGTTCCTTTTATACAAAGGTCAAGAACCAGAGGGCATAGATTGAAAGGATTGTTAAAAAAAAACTGCCGCAAGGAAACATTTTTGATTTTAAGTTGGAGTCAAGAGTTAAGAATTCTTTATTGAATTATGTACTGAAATGGAAAAATGAAATCAAACCTAGCACTCCAAATGGAGTAGTGGAAACAGATTTAATCCCAGCATTCAAGAACTACAGTGCCCTCCATAATGTTTGGGACATAGACCCATCATTTATTTATTTGCCTCTGTACTCCACAATTTAAGTAAGTAAGTAAGTAAGTTTATTGACCAAGTATTCACATACAAGGAATTTGCCTTGGTGCCCCGCAACTCTCTGGGTGAAAAAGTTTTTTCTCACCTCAGTCTTAAATGACCTCCCCTTTATTCTAAGACTGTGGCCCCTGCTTCTGGACTTGCCCAACATCCGGAACAAAAATTTCTGCACCTAGCTTGTCCAGTCCTTTTATAATTTAATATGTTTCTGTAAGATCCTCCCTCATCCTTCTAAACTCCAGTGAATACAAGCCTAGTCTTTTCAATCTTCACTCATATGACAGTTCCACTATCCCAGGGATCAATCTCATGAACCTACACTGCACTGCCTCAATCACAAGGATGTCCTTCCTCAAATTAGGAGACCAAAACTGTACACAATTCACCAGAGCCCTATACAACTGCAGAATAACCTCTTTACTCATATACTGAAATCCTCTTGATATGAAGGCCAACATTCCATTAGCAAGATGGCGGACTGCAGGGGTGATGCGCCGTTGTGTATGGCTGCTCCGCCTGCAGTCCGTCCTTTCACCCTTTTTTAGTTTTATTTTTAGTCCTGTCACTACAAAATGTTTGTTGGAGGTCTTCTTTTATGTGGTGGGTGGGGGGAGGGGAAGGGGGAAACTATTTTAATCCCAGTCCTACCTGGTCGGAGATGCGGTTTTCCTCCGAACCGCATCTTCGTCCTCTCTGTGCGGCCTACCATCGAGCTGGAGCAGCGCTGGAGCGGCGTTTCCTGCCGGGACTACAGCTTCGCCGGCGGTGCAAATGCTGGGACACCAACACGGAGCGGGCGATGCCTTACCGGGTCGCCTTGCGGTAAGCTCCGGGGCACTGTGACCGCCGACTGCAACATCGTTGAGCTGCGGCTGCAGAGCGTCCAGCCGCGGGCGGGCGGCACTGGATTTACAACACCGCGGAGCCTGGGATCCGAGATCGCCAGAGTCGGAGGTCCGGCCGGCGCGGCCTGAGAACTTTGGACATTGCAGTCTTCGGGGAGGAAGCGGCCGCTTCAGTCCAGGCCGCTGAAGAATGTTCACCCGACGCTGACGATCCAGCTTCGCGGCAAGAGGGCCTGAAAACACCAGGTTGGCTGAGGAGGCCAAATATAGACCCCGACCTCGAGTGGACTATGAGGAGGAGAACTGGATATTTTTAGTGCCTTCCTTCACAGTGAATTCTGCTGTGGGGGGACGTTTCTTGTTGATTTCTATAGTGTACTGTTCTGTGTCTTTTTTCTTTTTCTTTTTTATTTTATATGGATTTACTGATATTTAATCTATTCAATTAGTTTAATCAATCTCTGTAAAGCACTTTGGTTCAAAGTGATTTTGTTTAAAAGTGCTATATAAATAAACATTACTTACTTACTAGCTTTCTTTAGTGCCTGCTGTACCTGAAAGCCAACTTTCAGTGACCGAGGCACAAGGACACCCAGGTCTCGCTGCACCTCCCCCTTACCTAACCTAACCCCATTGAGATAATAATCTGTCCCCTTGTTTTTGCCGCCAAGATGGATAACCTCACATTTATCTATATTATACTGCATCTGCCACGTATCTGCCCACTCACTCAACCTGTCCAGGTCACCCTGCAACCTCCTTACATCCTCTTCGCAGTTCACACTGCCACCCAGCTTTGTGTCATCCGCAAACTTGCTGGTGTTGTTCCTGATTCCCTCTTCCAAATCATAAAAAATATGGTAAACAGCTGCGGCCCCAACACCGAGCCTTGCGGCACTCCACTCGCCACTGCCTGCCATTCTGAAAAAGACCTGTTCACTTCTACTTTTTGCTTCTGGTCTGCCAACCAATTTTCTATCCATGTCAACTACCTACCCCAATACCATGCGCTCTAATTTTAGTCACCAGTCTCCCGTGCGGGACCTTATCAAAGGCGTTCTGAAAGTCTAGATACACTACATCCACTGGCACCCCTTCATCCATTTTACTTGTCACATCCTCAAAAAATTCCAGAAGATTAGTTAATCATGATTTCCCTTTCATAAATCCATGTTGACTTGGACTAATCCGTTTACTGCTATCCAAATACCCCATTATTACCACGTTAATAATTGACTCCAGCATCTTTCCCACCCCTGAAGTCAGGCTAACTGGTCTGTAATTCTCCGTTTTCTCTCTCACTCCTTTCTTGAAAAGTGGGATAACATTGGCTATCCTCCAATCCACAGGAACTGATCCGGAATCTATTGAACATTGGAAAATGAACACCAATGCATCCACTATTTCTAGAGCCACCTCCCTGAGGATGCTGGGATGCAGACCATCAGGCCCAGGGGATTTATCATCCTTCAGTCCCATTAGCCTACCCAATACTATTTCTCGCCTAATGAAAATTTATTTCAGTTCCTCTACCCCCTTAGATTCTCTGTCCTCCAGTACATCTGGGAGATTGTTTGTGTCTTCCTTAGTGAAGGCAGATCCGAAGTACCTGTTCGACTCTTCTGCCATTTCTTTGTTGCCTATAATAATTTCACCCGTGTCTGCCCTCAAGGGACCCACAGTTGACTTTGCTATTCTTTTTCCCTTAACATATCTAAAGAAGCTTTTACTGTCCTTCTTTATATTCCTGGCCAGCTTCCCTTCGTACTTCATCTTTTCAGCCCCTATTGCCCGTTTAGTTTCCTTCTGTTGCCCTATGAAAGTTTCCCAGTCCTCTGGCCTCTATACATCTTTTCATTTACTTTTATTCTATCCCTAACTTCTCTTGTCAGCCACGTTTGCCTCCTACTCCCTTTAGAATCTTTCTTCCTTTAATAATGAAATGATCCTGCATCTTCCAGATTATGTCCAGAAATTCCTGCCATTGCAGTTCCACTGTCAGTCCTGCTAGGATCTCTTTCCAGTCTACCTTGGCCAGCTCCCCTCTCATGCCTTCATAATCCCCTTTGTTCAACTGCATCAATGACACTTCCGATTTAACCTTTTCCTTCTCAAATTGCAAATTAAAACTAATCATATTATGATCACTACCTCCAAATGGTTCCTTTACCTCGAGTTCTCTTATCATATCTGGTTCATTGGACAACACTAAATCCAGAATTGCCTTTTCTCTGATTGGCTCCATTACAAGCTGCTCTAAGAATCCATCTCGGAGGCATTCTACAAACTCTCTTTCTTGGGGTCCTGAACCAACCTGATTTTCCCAGTCACCCAGCATATTGAAATCCCCCAACACCACAGTGACATTACCTTTGTTACATGCCTGTTTTAACTCCTGCCGCAACTTACACCCTACATCCGGGCTACTATTTAGGGGTCTGTAGATAACACCAATTAGTGTCTTCTTGCCTTTACAATTCCTCAACTCAATCCACAGTGACTCTACCTCGTCAGTCCCTATGTCTTCCCTCGCAAGGGACAGAATTCCATCCCTCACCAACGGAGCTACCCCCCCATCCTATGCCCACCTGCCTGTCATTTCTATAGCATGTATGACCCTGAATATTAAGTTCCCAGGCCCGATCCTCCTGCAGCCATGTCTCAGTAATCCCCACAATGTCATATCTACCAACCTCTAACTGAGCCTCAAGCTCAACTTCTTTACTTCTTATACTTCGCACATTCATATACAATACTTTTAATTCCTTACGCATCTCATCTTTCACATCGATCCCTATTACTCTTGGCCATACTCTCCTATCCCTTTATGAGCTTCCATTCCCGTTAATTCTGGGGTCATTAACTCTCCCTTTACTTTCTTTCCCTTTAACTCCATCCTCAACTATCCCATTTGACCCCACTCCCCTTATTCAGTTTAAAAACCATCCATGTAGCAGTGGCAAACCTGCCTGCCAGAATGCTGGTCCCCCACCCATTAAGATGCAATCCGTCCCTTTTGTACAGTTCCCCCTTACTCCAAAACAGATCCCAGTGATCTAAGAATCTAAATCCCTGCCCCGTGCACCAGTTCCTCCGCCACACATTCAGGTCCCATTTGATCACACAGAGAGTGGTGAATCTCTGGAACTCTCTGCCACAGAGGGTAGTTGAGGCCAGTTCATTGGCGATATTTTAGAAGGAGTTAGATGTGGCCCTTGTGGCTAAAGGGATCAGGGGGTATGGAGAGAAGGCAGGTACGGGATACTGAGTTGGATGATCAACCATTATAATATTGAATGGCGGTGCAGGCTCGAAGGGCCGAATGGCCTACTCCTGCACCTATTTTCTATGTATCTTCTATGTATCTATGTCCCGTATCTTCCTGTTCCTGCTCTCGCCAGCACGAGGAACTGGAAGCAAACCGGAGATAACAACCCTGGAGGTCCTGCTTTTTAGCATTTTTCCGAGCTCTCTAAAGTCACGCTGCAGAATATTCATCCCCTTCTTTCCGACATCGTTTGTGCCAACATGCACAACTACTTCCGGCTGTTCACCTTCGCCTTTGAGGATTTTCTGCACTCAGTCCGTGACAACCTGGATCCTGGCACCAGGAAGGCAGCACACCATCCTCAAATCCCATCTGTTCTTGCAGAAACCCCTGTCCGTACCTCTCACAATGGAGTCTCCAACCCCAATGGCGTTGCCTGACGTTGGCCTCTTTGGTTTTGGTTCAACAGCCCTTTTTACTTCGCAAGCCAGTCCGCCGCTCAGTGTGCTAACGTCTTCTGTCCCGACAGCTTCTAACTGGGTGACCCTGTTCACAAGAGGTACAACACCCGGGGACCTTTGCATTCCATGTTTCCCTCCCTTTCTCACCGTCATCCACCTTCTCTCTTCCAGTACCTTAGGTGTAACAATCTTAATGTAGGACTTGTCGAGGAATGAATCAGTTTCTCGGACGAACCTGAGGTCATCCACTTGCTTCTCCAGTTTCCCAAAATGGTCCTTCAGGAGCTGTACCTGGATGCACTTCTCACATTTGTAGCAGCCAGAGGCACCAGCAGTGTCCTTGACCTCCCACATACTGCAAGGATCACACTGAATCAGCTTGCTTGACATCTCCTTCTTTCGTCTCTCCCTCTCCAGTGTTTTGCGTAGCCTCCTCTCCTCAGCCTCCTCGCCGAAGACTCTCGAGCCAAAGACTCAAACCTTTCTCACAGGGCACTTCCCTCACAAGGCACTTCCCTCACAAGGCACTTCCCTCACAAGGCACTTCCCTCACTGCCGCTCCCTAAGAGTCGTCCTGCTTTTATTGACTGATAAATTGCCTAATTTACCAATTTACAAACCAAATTCCTCAGTTTTCAACTGTTTTCAAATGCAATAGAATGCAATAAAATTGAGGTTAAAAGATTGATGAGAAAGAATTGAAACATGAAAGGAAGGAGAAGAGATGTTAAGACATTGTGGGTCAGTTTTTGGAGACTGCAGTCAGCAGGAAGTATAATAAATTGTTCCCGAGGTTTCCTACCTTGGTTCAAGCAGTGCAGGAAATCATGAGATAGTTGATGGAAGTGCAAAGGAGAATTGAAGGACATGCCATGGTGAGGCCTGAATCTCACTTAAGGTTAGAGATTCATCAAGTTCCACTGGATCTCTACTGAGAGATGACCATAATGTGAACAATAGCTGAGTGTGAATTTGGATCTCACTACCATCCACCTTCTCTGTTTCACTGTACATGTATAGTGACAATAAATGGCATATCATATCATGAGGTCTCATGGATCTGATATATGTGCCATTGCCACTCGAAAGATCCTTAGATAGAAAATATCTATTGAATTTATAAAATATCTTCAAACACCCTGTTCCAGCCACTGTGATAAGTTTTTTGGTGTGTAAGATCATGAGAAGAATAGATTGGGTAAATGCACAGAGCCTTTTCCCCAGAGTGGGGGAATCAACAATAAAACATAGGTTTAAGGTGGAGGGGGGTGGTGGGTTGAGGGGGGGGGGGGAGATTTATAGGAACCTGAGGGTCAACTTTTGTTGCACAAATGTGGTAGGTATATGGAATGGACTGCCAGTGGAGGTAGGCACTATCGCAATGTTTAAGAAACATTTGGACAGGTATACAGATAGGAAAGCTTTGAAGAACTATGGGCCAAATGCAGGCAGGTGGGACCTGCGTAGATGAGGCAAGTTGGTCGGCATGGGTAAGTTGAGCGAAAGGGCCTGTTTCCACACAGTATGACTCTTTGACTCTGACAACATTTGCCATAGTTTAACTTACTCCAAGCATGCAAAGAATTAGCAGACCTCCAAAAATGCCCATCAGTGTATTATCATTGTAACCTTAACACAAGTTGATTTTTTTCTCATCACCCAGCCTAACTTAACATTGGTTAAAAATGTGGCTGTCAATTGAATTTAGGTAGATTATTGTGTAGATTGGTGCTCTTATCCTAATCCCTTATAAACATTAGAAATAATAGCAAATACAGATAGTATCATATAAAGATCCTTTTTATTTTACCGTGTACTGTATATGGAATCACACACTACAAGAGAAAATATGTTTCAAAGTCTTCAATTTTCACTCTGCCCTTCAGCGACTACCATAATTGCTGCTGCCACAACCCCAGCTGTCAGATTGAGTGCACAAGTTCCATTCATCTACAATTTTGACATCACTGCCTTACTATAAATGACCTTAGAAATGTATTCACCAGTGAATGAATAAACCAGAGACCTGTGCTAATCAGTATCATTTGAGTTGCCTTTCAATTGTCTTTTAGAAACTGAGTCAGACAATGGACAAAGGCTGTTTTATCCATTTCTATTTCTTGCCATCATACTGTAGATGGCATGTGCATGTACCTTTAATATAGTGACCTCACCACTACTAACCACTCCCCATATCAGAAGTATAATTGCAACCTCCCCACCCATTGATCCCTCTCTAGCTTCTGTGACAGACCACGCACAGCTAGGGCAGCAACGGTTGTGTATTATCAATAAATAGTAGTAAAGACACAGTGTGTTCAAAGACTCCTCTTTACACATACACAATGAGAACCCATAATATTTTGGCATCCCAATGTTAAATTAAGATGCAACAAAACATAGGAATAGATGCAAGGGAGGACCATACAGCATCATGGCTGCTGTCATTTAATGAAGACATGGCCAATTTTCAACTTTACTCAACTATCTGGACCCCGTACCCACATGACAGCCAATACAGCACAAAAGTCTTTCCATCCCAGTTTTGAAAGCTATTAAATATTAAGCACCCAGAGGCCACTATAAAAGAGAGCTGTGAACATTCACAATCCACCGAGTGACAACATTTTCCTTCATCTCCATCTTAAATGGCTAGGGCATTACTGAGACAGCAAGCCCTTTCTAGATTTTCTAGTGAGTGAAAACGGCCTCAAACCATTTTTTTTTCCAGTGCTCTCTCATAGAAATATAGAAGAAGTGTGGGAAAGTATCCATTTAGGCCTTTGAACCTGCCTTACCATTCAATGCAATCCTGCTTGATCATTTAATGACTATATTCCTTCTCTTTCTCTGTGCCTTTTGAGTCTAGATATCTATCCATGTCCTTCTTAAATATCTTCAGTGACTTGGCTTGCAGATCCAAGAGAATTGATAGAGAATTGCACAGGTTCATCACACTCTGGTTGAAAATGTATCTCCTCATCTTAGCTCGAAACATTTTGCCCTTTTATCCTGAGACGATGAATGCGAGTTCTTGACCCCCTTTTCCCCTCCAAACGGGAACGTCCTCCCTACACCTTACCTGTCAAGACATAACTGTATCGGGACTTTGTATATTTCAGTCAGATCACCTCACATTCTGCTAAACTATAATAAATACAGGTTTACATAACCCAATGTCTCCTCATATCACAGTCCTGCTATCATTCAAAGTAAAAGTATTTTAATAATAATGCATTTTAGTCTTCTAAACCAAGAGATAATCCATACGACATTAAGACGTGGGAGCAAAATTAAGCTATTCGACCCAAGGAGTGTATTCAGCCGTTCGATCATGGCTGATCTGTTTTTCCCTCTCAGCCGCATTCTACTGCCTTCTCCCTGTATCCTTTGACATCCTTACTAATCAAGAAACTATCAATCTCTGCTTTAAAAGCTCCCAATGACTTGGTCTCCACAGCAGTCTGTGGTCATGTATTCCACTGATTCTCCACCCTAACCACCCCAAACATAAACGGCTAGATTCTCACTTGTTGGAGATTTTATTGTCTAGCTCTTGTTACTTATCAAACATGCAGGGATATTATGCAGATCTTGCTGCATGCAAATGAATTGCAAATGGCATTGTGCAAACTTCAGTGAGCATCCCGACTTTTTACTTTTCGCTGGAAGGAAAGTCATTGTTAAACCTGGTCAAGATGGTTGAGCCCAGGATACTGTCCTAAGAAAGTCCTGCAGTGATGTCCAGGGATGAGATGATTAGCCTCTGACAACTTCCTTTGTAGGATATGTAACTCCAACAGACTAGATCGTAAGACATTGGAGCAGAATTAGATTATTCAACACATCATGTCTTCCCTGCCATTTGATCATAGGTGAACTATTTTTCTCTCTCAGCTCCATTCCCTTGCCTTCTTCCCGTAACCTTCGACACCCTTACTAATCAAGAACCTATCAATTTCCGCTTTAAAATTACCAGTTGTCTTGGCCTCCACAGCTGTCTGTGACAATAAGCTCCACAGATCAACTACCCTCTGCCTAAAGACATTTGTCCATTAGAGAAGAATAGTCCATTCCTCTAAACTCCACAGGAAAAAGTTTTCTCCTCAATCTCACCTCATAAGACAAGGCTTTCATCACCAAAATCAACCTAGTGGAACAGCGTAGCTATCATTTTCAATGATTAATTGTGCATGCAAATTGTAATCATCCACAGATGCTATAGAATAATCAACCAGCCATTGCATCTCTAATTACAATCTGCCAATTTAATCAGTTACCAAATGAATAATGAGTTTAATAAATTTCTAAGTTAAAACAAAAACTGACAATTACTTAGTATTTGAATTAAAACTTGCTGCACTCAAACTATTGAATGCTACTTTAATTAATTAATGGCAAATCATCACAGTAACAAAGCTTACACATTAAGTTTGTTGCTGAGGATTGCACATTTGAAAAAATAGTGAGTAGCAAGAAAATGTGGAAGCAGATGCGGTATGGCAGATATGGTGGTGTTCTTTCCTCAGCCAATCTATGAGTTTGGACAATGGGCAGCCAGAGAGTTGATTCATAGTCATACTGCATGGAAACAGGCCTTTCAGCTGAACTTGCCAATGCCGACCAAGATGCCCCACAGTGATTGCTGGACCCAAAAGGCTTGCCCACCATTACTTCAGTCACTGTCCTTCCCAATTATGTAAGAGTGATTTGGTAATCATTGATTTGTAAAGAGAGGTAAAGAAAGGTGAAAGGTTTTCAGCAAGTTGGCGGCCTTTGATCCAGCTGGTCATTCTGGCAGCAGATCAGAATTATTTCTTATGCTCCTGTTAAAGATCTCCAAAGTTCCACCAAGCCAGGGCCAATTAAAGGGAAGATTTAGGATTTTTTAAAGTGCAAGATTATGGCATTTATCAGGATTATGTTGCAGAAATTACAGAAATACAAAAGCAAACAAAATACTAGACACAATTCGCAAAGTCCCAAGACCATCTCGAGCTACTCCCCTCCCGAAGAGAACCTTCAACTTTACACCTGCACCCTCCCACTGCCCAGCCTCTCTCCTCTGTGACCCCTACCCCAACTTAGTATCTGTGACTTTCCTGAGCTCTTCTGCAGGTTCCATAAAAGTGGCACAACAACAGGAAAGATCTTTTACCACATTCGCATTGAACAATTGGTTTTGTGTGCAACAGAATAAAACATATTGGCCCCCGCACATCACCTTTTCAAATGTGTCTTTCGCACCAGGAAACAACTTCCAAGTCAATGGTTTCGAAGAACACTGGTAATTATTATTGATGTAGTTAAGGAAAAGTGTTTTCACAGCAAGGGACTTTATTGCTGTTATGAAATGTGACAAGCATCCCTGACTGCATCTTCACTACATATGCACAATAATAATGAAATAATCGTCGCATTTGCTGTCAAAACACAAGTAAATATTCTGTTATTTTAAATTCCATCCTATTTTAATTAGATCAGCCACCATTTTAAATATAGTGCGTTCCTCAAGAGAATGCTGACTTTGGAAAACGGTGCCTGACTAATTTTGAATACAATTCTTTTTATTTAAAGTAACTGAAACCGACTGAAAAAAAATCTGAGAAGCTTAGCTTTGAAGCAAATGCATTCCAAAGAACTACATAAGCCAGTGACTCTGTAAAGCTATTTCTTTCATATTTGTTTCATCAGTTTCTGTTTAAGGTTGATATTTCCACTCAAAAAATTGTTTGCAGGATTACATTTCATGACTGGGAGAAATTTATCACCAAGGCACCTGAACATAACACTTAACGTCAACTTCTAAATACATTTTTCTAATTTGTTTCTATCAACTTTTAAATTAGTTGATTCTTTTATTATTTTATTTCCTGTCAGAATAAAAAGAGCTTCAAAAGGAAATATACTTGTACTCCAGGGAGAACAAATGAAGCTGTTCTTTGTTTAATATTTTTCACTTACGGCAGAAATAGGCAGATGAATAGGTGGACAGCTGGAAAGGTTTAATGGGAATAATACACCTCCTCCCAATCCTTGAAAAGATTAAAATGTATTCCACAATGGCCTGTTCAATTGAGATCTCAAATATTTGTGCAAACATATAGACGTATCTAATGGTTCAACCTTTTGTCATGTAATCTCTAATGTATTCAAACCCATCAAGACTTTCCCTTTTGTTCCTTTATTCCCAGCCTCCGTCTCCACATTTCATCTCAAATCTCAAATTTTACCTTGCATTTGTTTTCTCATGACATAAAAGTAGACTGTTTGGCTCATTAAATGCATGCTGTTTCTCAGAGCAATCCCATTTGCCGCACACATACTTCCCTACAACCTATTCTCTCAAATGCTCATCAAAATAGGAGAGGCACAGTTGCATAGTGGTAGAGCTGCCATCTAACTGCGCCAGAGACCCCAGATCGATCCTGACCATAGGTGCTGTTTTTATGGAGTTTGCATGTTCTTCCTGGGACCACATGGGTTTTCTCTGGGTGCATCGCTTTCTTCTCCCAGTCCAAAGACGTACAGGTTTGTAGGTTAATTACCTTTGGTACATATTATACATTGTCCCTAGCATATAGGATAGTGTTGGTGTACAGGATGATCGTTGGTTGGTGCAGACTCGTTGGGCCAATGGGCCTGTTTCTGCCCTTTATCTCTAAAGTCTGAATCTCTAAAGTCTGAAGTCTAAAGTCTCACACACCCCTGCTTCTTCTCCGGCTACCTGCACAAGAGGTAATATGCAGTTGCCAGTTAACCTACAGATATTTCCTGCATGGAAGAATGGTCTTCCATGATATTCAGAGAAAAAACCCCAAACCAACCGATACCATCATAGCATAATAACCATAACAACAACAACTGCGCCTGCACACTGAAGCACGGAGTGATGGGGCACTCTGGAGGTGAATTGCTGGTACATCTGAATCTCACCCGACTCCTCAAATGCTGTTATCGGGCAACTAACCCATCCTACCGCAACCAGAGAGCAGTCCTGAACTACTATCTCCCTCAACGGGGATCCTCAGACTATCTTTGATTTGACTTTACTAGCTTTACCTTGCACTAAATGTTATTCCCTGATCATGTGTCTGTACACCGCTAATGGCACGATTGTTATCATGCATTGTCTTTCTGCTGGCTGGTTAGCGCGCAACAAAGGCTTTTCTCTGTACCTCGGTACATGTGACAATAAATTAAACTGAACTGAAATCGCCAACATGGCCAGGGATGGTTAGGAATTAACCAGAGCTGAGGGTCTGAGGGACTGAGTGCTGGATTTCTGCCAGCAGCCATTCATTTGATAGATTAGACAGTAGCAAATTAATGCTGTAGATAGACACAAAGTGCTGAAGTAACTCAGCAGGTCAAACAGCATCTCTGGTGGAAAAGGATGGGTAACAATTCAGACTGAGGAAGTGTCCCAACCCAAAACACCACCGATCCTTTTTCTCCAGAGATGTTGCCTGACCCGTTGAGTTACTTGAGCACTTTGTGTCTATCTTTGATATAAACTAGCATCTGCAGGTCTTTGTATCTACAAATTAATGTTGTATTTGACCTAGATAGAAAGGATAAATAATGCAAGTTAAAAAATATATATATAATATATTCAATTAAATTGCATTGGGCAAATGAGCTTTGTGACTAAATTTATATTGTTTTATTTTTTTATATTTTAATAATATAAGATTTTATTGTCTATTTCAGCTCTTTGCTTATCAGATTTTAAAATAGTTGAGAAAGCCTTTGACCGCACTAAGCAGTTAATAAACCATCAGGGTATCAAGGGAGATGGGACTCAGAACCAACAAACTGAGGCCTGGTCAGTGATCTCAGACCACTCCATCTCATGGGATAGCCTTGAAACAATTAGAGCCATAGGAAAATAGTTAAGTGTAGCTATGGGAATAGTAGAAAGGAGCAGATCTGAGTCCTGGACTGGGTGAAATATGATCTAGTCTACTAATGCTGATCCTTATATCACAGTTGTTGCTTGACGCATGACCAGTTCCAGCATTGCAGTTTCTAGTCTAGCATTTGGAGTAACTTATGAGGATGTTGCCAGGAATTGAGGACCTGAGCTATAGGGAGAAGTTAAGCAAGCTAAGACTTTATTCCTTGGAGCACAGGAGGATGAGGTGTGACCTAATAGGGGTGTATAAAATCATGAGGGGAATA
Organism: Leucoraja erinaceus; assembly: GCF_028641065.1. Classification (NCBI taxonomy): domain Eukaryota; kingdom Metazoa; phylum Chordata; class Chondrichthyes; order Rajiformes; family Rajidae; genus Leucoraja; species Leucoraja erinaceus. Next base: position 57,806,335 of record NC_073377.1, read on the forward strand.
GATAAGGTGAATGGGGCAGATGCCATGAAATATGCCAGTCAGCTGGACATTCACGAATTTTCCCGAGTTATTCACGAATTCTCCCAAGTTTTCAAACTTGCAGAATGTTCGTAACGAGTCCGTAGGAGGTCGTAGGAGTCCGTGGATATATCGTAGTGGATTGTTATGCCAGCCTTAGGTACTCGGGGCTATTTTTTTACTCGGATATTAAAAAATATCCACGGCCATTTTTCATCAGGCTGGAAAAAACGCCCCGACTTACCTGATGCCCCGAGTACCTACGCTGGCATAACAAGCCGCTACGATATATCCACGGATGTCATTAGAGATCCAGGCAATGTGCGTAGATTTATTTTGCCCTATCTACAACTTGCCTTTTAGAAACATAGAAAATAGGTGCAGAAGTAGGCCATTCGGCCCTTCGAGCCTGCACCGCCATTCAATATGATCATGGCTGATCATCCAAACTCAGTATCCTGTACCTGCCTTCTCTCCATACCCCATGAACCCTCTAGCCACAAGGGCCACATCCAACTCCCTCTTAAACATGGCGGACTGCTGGGGTGATGCGCCGTTGTGTATGGCTCCTCCTCCTGCAGTCCGTCCTTTCACCCTTTTTTTATTTTTATTTTTAGTCCTGTTCGTATAAGGTGTTTCTTGGAGGACTTCTTTTATGTGGTGGGTGGGGGAGGGGAAGGGGGAAACTATTTTAACCCCAGTCCTACCTGCTCGGAGATACGGTTTTTCTCTGAACCGCATCTTCGCCCTCTCTGTGCGGCCTACAGTCGAACTGGAGCAGCGCTAGAGCGGCGTTTCCTGCCGGGACTGCAGCTTCGATGGCGGTGTAGATGCTGGGACACCTACATGGAGCAGACGATGACTTACCGGGTCGCCTTGCGGTAAGCTCCGGGGCACTGTGACCGTCGACAGCACCGCGGAGCCTGGGATCCGAGATCGCCAGAGTCGGAGGTTCAGCCGGTGTGGCCTGTGAACTTTGGTCGTTGCAGTCTCCGGGGGGGAAGCGGCCGTTTCAGTCCAAGCCGCTGATGGATGTTCACTGACGCCGATGATCCAGCTTCGCAGCAGGAGTGCCTGAGAACACCGGGTTGGCTGAGGAGGCCAGATATAGGCCCCGACCTCGGGTGGACTATGAGGGGGAGAACTGGATATTTTTGGTGCCTTCCCTCACAGTGAATTCTGCTGTGGGGGGACGTTTCATGTTGATTTCTATAGTGTACTGTTTCTGTGTCTTTTTTTCTTTTTCTCTTTTTTTGATTTGTATGGATTTATTGCATTGATCTGTTCAATTAATTTAATCAATCTCTGTAAAGCACTTTGGTTCAAATACTGGTTTTGTTGAAAAGTGCTATATAAATAAACATTATTATTATTATTATAATGCATAGAGTATTTTACCCAGAGTAAAAGAATCAAGAACAAGAAGACAAAAGTTTTAGGTGAAGGAGAAACATTTAATAGGAACCTGAGGGGCACCTTCTTGTCATAATGGGCAGTGGGTATATGGAATGAGCTACCAGAGGAAGTAATGGAGACAGGTACTATAACAACATTTAAAACACATTTGGACAGAAGATGAATAGGAAATATTTAGAAGGATATGTGCCAAGCACAGGGCAGGTGGAACTACCGTAGATGGGCATCTGAACTGTATGACTTTTATTTGCTTTTGTCTAATCTGTTTACCTTGGGAAGCTGGCATGAGGAGACTGAACAAGAACAGTCTTTGGCAAAACAATGGGTCTGGGTGAAGAAGAGTGCAAGCTTTAGAAGTCTCAAGCAGCCGTATGATCTTGCATTTTCAAGGAAGCTCATGGTGGTTTCTGATGTTGTTCCCACGCACATCACTTTCAGCCGTGTCTTATAGTATGGCAGGTATGGAGCCTGCACCCACATGCTGCCTTGCAAACTTTGCAGTTTGATCTTTGTTTTGTGGCCAGAAAATTGTGTGGTATCTGTCAGAGAATGAAGTTAAGAAGTGAGAGAGGGAGTGGTAGAAGGAGTGGGCGAGAAAGAGTGTTGGGTCAGGAGGAAGTTAACCACAGATTTTGATTTCACACATGTGTGAAAAATAAATATTTTATATCAGCTGAGGACTCATTTGTAGGATAGGAGAGAGTCAGCATAGTGTGGAATGAGATGAAATTCCTGGACGTTGTTGGATGTAGGACAGCCACTGTATTATTGTAAATGTATGGCCATTTCAGCAGAAAATAAGCTGCAATGGATGCAAAGGGAAAATAGTAACTAAATACTGTGGGCTACATGTCTGTCAGATTTAACTGCCTTCTAAAACAAAAACAGTGGCAAAATGTTAAAGACATCGTCACCACTGTTAACTTTGCACCAGTCATTTATATTCAGAAAGTAGTTTCAATGTACAGCAACAGGGGATTACAGTTAATTAATATAGAACATAGAACATAGAACAGTACAGTACAGGTAGAGGCCCTTTGGCCCACAATGTCTGTGTCAAAAATGATGTCGTCAATCTCCTATTATTGATGTGGATAGAGAACTGGCTGGCAGACAGGAAGCAAAGAGCAGGAGTAAACGGGTCCTTTTCACAATGGCAGGCAGTGACTAATGGGGTACCGCAAGGCTCAGTGCTGGGACCCCAGCTATTTACGATATATATTAATGATTTGGACGAGGGAATTGAATGCAACATCTCCAGGTTTGCGGATGACACGAAGCTAGGGGGCAGCGTTAGCTGTGTGGAGGATGCTAGGAGGCTGCAAGGTGACTTGGATAGGCTGGGTGAGTGGGCAAATGCATGGCAGATGCAGTATAATGTGGATAAATATGAGGTTATCCACTTTGGTGGCAAAAACATGAAAGTAGACTATTATCTGAATGGTGGCCGATTAGGAAAAGGGGATTTATCAGCCTTCAGTCCCATCAGTCTATCCAACACCATTTCCTGCCTAATGTGGATTTCCTTATGTTTCTCTCTCACCCAGATCCTCTGGCCACTACTATATTTTGAAGATTGTTTGTGTCCTCCTTAGTGAAGACAGATCCAAAGTACCTGTTCAACTCATCTGCCAATTCCTTGTTCCCCACAATAAATTCACCTTTTTCGGTCTTCAAAGGTCCAACTTTGGGCTGAACTAATTTTTTCCTCTTCACATACCTAAAGAAGCTTTTACTATCCGGCTTTATATTCTTGGCTAGCTTACCTTCGTACCTCATCTTTTCTCCCCGTATTGTCTTCTTGGATATCTTCTGTTGTTCATTAAACATTACCCAATCCTCTTGCTTCCCACTCATCTTTGCAACGTTGTACTTCTTTGCTTTAATTTTTATACTGTCCCTGACGTCCCTTGTCAGCCAAGGTCGTCCCTTTCTCCACTTGGAATCTTTCTTCCTCCTAGGAATGAACTGATCCTGCACCTTCTGTATTACTCCTAGAAACACCTGCCATTTTTGTTCAACTGCCATCCCTGCTAGTGTATGCTTCCAGTCAACATTGGCCAGCTCCTTCCTCATGGCCCCATAGTCCCCTTTATTCAACTGCAACACTGACACCTCCGATCTACTCTTCTGCCTCTCCAATTGTAGATTAAACCTGACCATGTTATGGTCACTGCCTCCTAATGGCTCATTAACCTCGAGGTCCTTTATCAAATCCAGTTCATTACATAACACTAAATCTAGAATTGCCTTCCTGGTAGACTCCAATCCAAGATGTGGATAGAGAACTGGCTGGCAGACAGGAAGCAAAGAGTAGGAGTAAACGGGTCCTTTTCACAATGGCAGGCAGTGACCAGTGGGTTACCGCAAGGCTCAGTGCTGGGACCCCAGCTATTTACAATATATACTAGACAAATTGCAGACCCATTGGGTCTGTTCCCCCAATGTGCGCCCCCCCCCCCCCACACACGCTAATTACCCCCCTCGATATTATATTAATATTATTAATTTGTTCCTTTTACCCCATAAGCATCCTATCTACAGACGCATAGCCCCCAACTTGCAGTCACATCTAGAGAGGGGGGACAGGAGTAGAGAGTGAGGGCAGAGAAAGAAGGGGCAGAGACAGAGAGCGAGGGGCAAGAGGGAGAGGGGGTGGAGGGGAGGAGAAGAGGGGGGGTGGGTGAAGGGGGAAAGGCGGGGGAGGTGGGGAGAGAGGGGGGAGAGAAGAGGGGGGGGGAGAGGGGAGAGGAGAGAGGGGGAGGGGGAGAGAGAGAGGGGGTGCTGAGAGAGGGGTTGAGGGGAGAGGTGGGGAGCAGGGAGGGGGAGGGTGGAGGGAAGGGGGTAGGGGGTGTGTAGGGGGGTTTAGGGGAGGGGAGGTGGTGGGGGAGGGGAGGAGCGGGGAGAAAAATAGGGGAGAGAGAGGGGGGGAGGGGGGAGGGAGAGAAAGAGGGGGGGAGAGAGAGGGGGTGGGAGGTGGGTGGGAAGAGAAAGGAGGGGAGACTTCAACTTTTTACTTCAACCCAAACCCCCCAACCAACCATTTGCAGGCAGAGAATTTTTACTTCAAACCAACCATATTTTCATTTTCAAACCATATTAAGGTCACTCACAGTTAAGTAGACATGTGTTCAGTGTTACTCAGAGCGCAAAGAGATGTGACCTCCATCTTGCAGAGACTGAGTGAGGCACACCACTTCCTGGTTTTATAGTCCCTCCCCCTCCCTCCAGCAGGGGCAGCAGAGAGAATGGTGATTTTTTAAAATCATTAATATCTCTCTGATTTTTTATTGATGGGAAAAATCATCCGGTCCAGGGAGGCAGACGTGGGCTCTGAGCGAGGTAGCCATAAATGATGGCCGTAGGTGGAGGTGTTCTCTCGGAAATCACAGCACAGTGGGCCAAAAGCGGTCAAGATCAGACTTTTAGTAATATATAGATTAATGATTTGGACGAGGGAATTGAATGCAACATCTCCAAGTTTGCAGATGGCACAAAAAGCTGGGGGGGGGGGGGGGGGGGGGGGGAGGGCAGCGTTAGCTGTGAGGAGGATGCTAGGAGGCTGCAAGGTGACTTGGATAGTCTGGGTGAGTGGGCAAATGGATGGCAGATGCAGTATAATGTGGATAAATGTGAGGTTATCCACTTTGGTGGCAAAAACAGGAAAGTAGACTATTATCTGAATGGCGGCCGATTAGGAAAAGGGAGATGCAATGAGACCTGGGCGTCATGGTACACCAGTCATTGAAAGTAGGCATGCAGGTGCAGCAGGCAGTGAAGAAAGCGAATGGTATGTTAGCATTCATAGCAAAAGGATTTGAGTATAGGAGCAGGGAAGTTCTACTGCAGTTGTACAGGGTCTTGGTGAGACCACACCTGGAGTATTGCGTACAGTTTTGGTCTCCTAACCTGAGAAAATACATTCTTGCCATAGAGGAAGTGCAGAGAAGGTTCACCAGACTGATTCCTGGGATGTTAGGATTTTCATATGAAGAAAGACTGGATAGACTCGGCTTGTACTCGCTAGAATTTAGAAGATTGAGGGGGTATCTTATAGAAACGTACAAAATTCTTAAGGGGTTGGACAGGCTAGATGCAGGAAGGTTGTTCCCGATGTTGGGGAAGTCCAGAACAAGAGGTCACAGTTTAAGGATAAAGGGGAAATATTCTAGGACCGAGATGAGAAAAACAGTTTTTACACAGAGAGTGGTGAATCTCTGGAATTCTCTGCCACAGAATGTAGTTGAGGCCAGTTCATTGGCTATATTTAAGAGGGAGTAAGTGTGGCCCTTGTGGCTAAAGGGATTATGGGGTATGGAGAGAAGGCAGGTTCAGGACACTGAGTTGGATGATCAGCCATGATCATATTGAATGGCAGTGCAGGCTCGAAGGGCCGAATGGCCTACTCCTGCACCTAATTTCTATGTTTCTATGTAAGCTGTTCAAATAATCCATCTTGAAGGCACTCTACAAAGTCCCTTTCTTGGGGTCCAGTACCAACCTGATTTTCCCAGTCTACCTGCATGTTGAAATCTCCCTAACAAGCATTCCTTTTACTACATGCCAATTTTATCTCTTGATTCATCTTGCGCCCTATGTCCAGGCTACTGTTTGGGGGCCTGTAGATTAGTCCTATTAGGATCTTTTTACCCTTACAATTCCTTAGTTCCATCCATACTGACTCCACATCTTCTGTTTCAATGTCACCTCAATGTTTGTCATCTATGATGCATATATTTCCATTACATTATAAAAGGACGTGTTGTTCTCTTCACCAGAAACTAAATGCAATCAAACCAAGATTAGGTGCATTAAACACTAATACTTAATTATATTTCTGTTGGAATAAAACAAAAAGCTTGGATTACTTTTTTGATTGGCTTTATTAACCTTATTATCACCATCCGCATTATCATTATGATAAGTGTCATCTCAAAATAAGCGAACTGCTTTATTATGTTTATTTTTTCCCCCATTTATTTACAATGTTGTTGACAGAACATAAATGGAGGGAATCAGGGAAGTATTTCCGTGTGACATTCATAAAGATGCAGACATCCCTGAGTCTGTCAATTGTTGTCCTTAAAGTAATGTAGTAGGAAAAGGCAGGACTTAGTATTTGTTCACATAGTCGGCACTGAGCACTGAAAATAAAAAGAGGACCTGCCAATTCCTGTATTTTCGCTTCAGTTTTTCATGCCATTCATTATTTCCTGCTGTTTTATTTACTCTCCTGTAGTTGAGTTAGGTGGTATTCAATATCACTGCCACATTTCTCCAATAGATCTGTAACCTGCAGTATCAGAATCAAATTGTAAAGTGCTACTGAGTACAACTTTAGAACAGATATTTTACAGCAGAATTAGAAATCCAAATAGATGTATGTTTTATTGAAATGGAATTGGCTGTAGTCTCAACATTGTGTTTACAAAATTCTAAAATTAATTCCATAAGACCTTAAAACTATTCCATAAGACCTTCAAACAATTGTATAGATTGGGATGTTTTATGAAACAAATTAGACTTGATCAAGTTAAACTTCATTTTGTGTTCAAAGCCATTTTGATTAAATCAACATCCATGGCCATGTGCCATTTACAGTACAAACTGGATCTGGGACTCTGGAAACTAGCTTAATGAAAGAATGAATAACCATGTACAAGTACCAACCCATACGTAAAAATATGTCCCTCCATTATACCCAGAATATGATATACTTTAGAGTGTCATATTTGAAAGGTGTTGCACTCAAACAGGTTTTACATCAACTGACTTAATACATTTGTAAATTTACACTAAATAGAACTCACAAGTGTATTCAAGATAACAAGAAACAAGTAGGTAGGAAAACCATGGGACAGATAATTCTCCAAAACTATAATGCGGCAAATATTGAGTGCCGCATGGGGTTTCTGGAATGCTTTTCAAATGAGAGAACAAGATTGTCCAGTGTAAGTAATCCTATCCTACTTCCTACTGTAACATGACAAGTCATTATGGAAATATGTAGAGATTTAAAATTGGAGCCTGAAGTTTTAATTGCATTTCCTCGGTAGGGAAGGTAACAGCCAGAACTGAAACTGTTTGAAATAAGATTACAAGCTTTTAATTCAGTTCATCAGTTTACGTAAAATCATAAACTAGATGTGTGACACTCAACAGTTTAATTGTCATGTGAATCCATTTGCTATTTTGTGCATAATGCAGAGAAAAATAAATCTGTGCTAGTGGCACATTTCTTGTGCTGTTACCATTGATAACACGTAGAATGGTACTAATGTGTTTTTTTGTTAGGGCATGGTATTTTTATCTGATGCAATGGTTTTACTACTGTAATTAATCTTCAAAAACCACTCAATTGAGCATGGCATACTGGGCAAGAATAAATGGCATAGTGTTTTCCATAATAATCAGAATCACAGAATGGTTCTAACACAAAGGAGTCCTTTTAGCCCATCAAGTCTGTATCAGCTTCATATATGAGTATAATATAGGAATATAAAAAATGAATATAATATAATGTAAGGATATAGGGAAGAAGGGTTCTGACCTGAAACATCACCTATCCATGACCCCCAGGGATGCTGCCTGACCTGTTCAGTTACTCCAGCACTTTGTGTCTGTCTTTCATTCAGTTAGCTCTCTCTGAAGAGTCCTGCAAGTTCTTTTCTTGCAGATACTTCTAAGGGACAAAAGAATATATTTTTTCTGGTGTAAAATCACAACGCATAATGCAAAATATGATATAATTATTAAAAACATAAACTCAATGATATCTACCTTTTAGTTATTAACTTTCAAATCGACATTATAATCTTATAACCATAGTGAACTTGGCTGCTTGAAAAGGTTAGACTTTGGCGATATTAAAATAATATTTTTATTGATCTTAATATTTTATTGTTCTTAACTATTGCTAGTTATATGTTTGTTTACAGCTCAACCTGGGTTTTTAGATAATTCATTAATCAACCAATTCACTGACAGAACAAAAAGAAACCAAGCAGTGTTTAGAGAGAAGATTAGTATTACGTAGGGCATATGCACACAATTGAATTCTGGAGGACGTTTTGTTCCTTTTTAATGAGAACAAAAATCATCTAAATCCAAACAATATGATTTGGTAAAATTCTAAGATGTTACATAATTTGTGATCAAAGGACAAGGTAACTTATTCACAAGAAGCAACCAAAATTAGAGAACTTATAAAAACTTTATGAATTTAATTTTTATTAAGGGCGGCACAGTGGTGCAGCTGTAGAGTTGTTGCCTTACAGTGCTAGAGACCCAGGTTTGATCCTGACTACAGGTGATGTCTGTATGGAGATTGCATGCTCTCCCTGTGACTGCGTGGGTTTCCTCTGGGTGCTCCGGTTTCCTCCCACGTCCCAAAGATGTGAAACTTTGTAGATTAATTGGCTTCTGTAAATTGTCCCTAACATGTAGATTAGAACTAGTGTATGGGTGATTGCTGGTTGACATGGACTCGGTTTCCATGCTGTATCTCTAAAATAAAAACTTTAAAAAATTCAGGATTTATACTAATGCACAAAACTGTACTTTAGTTTAGAGATACAGCATGTAAATAGGCCCTTTGGTCCGCAGAATCCAGACCAACCATCAATCTAGTTCACCTAGTTCTATGTTATGCCATTTTCTCATCCACTCCCTATACACACGCGGCAATTTATTGAGGCCAATAAATCTACAAGCACACATGCCTTTGGCGTGGGGGAGGAAACATGAGCACCAGGAGGCATCCCATAAGGTCACATGGAGAACTTTCAAACTGCACACAGTCTCACCTGAGGTCAGGATCAAATCTGGGTCTCTGGCACTATGAGGCAGCAGCTCTACCAGCTGTGCCACTGTGCCGCCCTTAAAAACAAATACATCTTCAAGAAGCAGCCAAAAAGATATAGAAAGGCCAGAATAAAATCTACAATTGGGTAGAAGGTGACAAAAGAAATTCAATAGTTAAGTGTGAAACATTGGAAAATAGAATTATTTAAGATACTGCTAAGAAAGAGACTATTTGAGAGGAAATGCAGGTTCAACAATTATGTGAAATTAGGGACTGTATTCATTCTTTCAAAAGTTTAAACTGTTCACTAATTATGTTTACACCACCTTGAGCTCAAGAAGAAAACTCAGCATTTTTTGTTACTCATGTCATATCTGAGTCTTTTAGAACTCAGCATCTTCAATATTTGTTCCATCCCACGTCTAACACGACTGAATATATAAGCATGCATCATACTTTGGTTTGTAAGCAACCAGGTGTCAGTGTGCATATTTATACAAAATTAAGCTACATTTATCAACAATTTATTTCCATCAATACCCACCTCTTCTGTTTTGATTTTGTGACCAATGAACTTCTAATTTAATAAACTAATAAATAAAGTCTATAGACATGTTTCAAGTTCAACAGTTCTTTACTTTGAACAGTTAATGCCAAGTTTATGGTGCTATGCAACATAATTTCTGCAGAAGACCTTAGTATTCTGGAATGCAGCATTGGATTAATTAACGTGTCTTTTGTCGTCTTTTAGATTGATAATCATGTAATTGAAGGTAGAAAATTGTCCTTCATACAATTTTCTTGTACATACAGTATTTAGCATTCAGGGCAACCAGCCACCCTCTGCATTCAACCCAATGCCCTCCCGCAGGTCTCTGGGATTTCTGCAGACCTGTAGAGGTGAAAGTAATCAGGGATGAAACACACTTGCACGCTGCATGTTTCAGCCCAAATTGACTCAGCGAAATTGATTTCAGCAAGAGTAATAATGTTTGTCAGCACACACAAGTCTCCAAAGTAGACCCGCAGTCCTTTTAAGTTAAGCTGTACTACAATAGCATTTTACTATTTTAGTGGTAGTCATGGCTAGTTTTCACGGGGCGACTTGACGCAAGATGTAGCCAGAGTGGAGTGGTCGTGGTCTAGCACGATATCACACGATATAACGGGGGTAGAGTAAAGAGTTCCCACGGTACTCGGCAATTCTGTCATTTGTGCGAGTGACTTGTCCGTCTCCCGATCTTTCCCGAATGAACATCGTGGACTGTAGTGTAGTTAATCACGTGGCACAAATGATGTTACTTTGTTGTCACACACTCTATTCGTTTTTTTCACCCGAGCTCTTTAATGAGCTGAAGAATAATCTGTTTTTTTAGACAAATGTTGTTTGGTGTGATGCACCTTCTCTCAATATGTGCAAGAAGTCGTCTTTTTATTTTGTCAAATATGAATAAAGACTGTATCTCACATTGACCGTGATTATTGTGTTATTTTATGATCTACTGAGAGGTGAAACTTTCAGTCTGAAGAAACTTTCAGCCCGAAACGCCACCCGTTCCTTCTCTCCAGAGATGCTGCCTGTCCCGCTGAGTTGCTCCAAGCAACTGGTGTCTATCTTCAAAGGACTGACCAGGACTGCCTCTCTCTCTCTCTCTCTCTATCTCTCTCTCTCTCTCTCTCTCTCTCTCTCTCCCCTCCCTCTCTCTCTCTCTCTCTCACACAGGCATGAATGGATGAAATCCGGGGGCCAAGCAGCATCTACGGGGGGAAATGGGCAGACGGCCCATTCTTCAGGCTTCCTTTTGTCTCTTCCCCCCCCCCCCTCCTCACCCCAACTCCCACCCGCACACGCGAATGCTGGAGAAACTCAGTAGGTGCAGCGGGGCCGAAACGTTGTCTATTTCCTTCGTTCCATAGATGCTGCTGCACCCGCGGAGTTTCTCCTGCATTCGCGTGTGTGGGTGGGAGTTGGGGTGAGGGGGGGGGGGGGGGGGGGGAGAGAGACATAAGGCAGCCTGAAGAATGGGTCGCTGTCCATTTCTCTCCGTAGATGCTGTCTGGCCCGCGGAGTTCCTCCAGTCATGCCTGTGTGAGAGGGAGGGAGGGAGAGAGAGAGAGAGAGAGAGGCAGTCCTGGTCAGTCCTTTGAAGATAGACACCAGTTGCTTGGAGCAACTCAGCGGGACAGGCAGCATTTCTGGAGAGAAGGAACGGGTGGCGTTTTCGGGTCGAGAGCCTTCTTCACACTCTCCCTCCCTCACTCTCACACAGGCATGAATGGAGGAACTCCGCGGGCCAGGCAGCATTTACGTTCCTTCTCTCCAGAGATGCTGCCTGTCCCGCTGAGTTGCTCCAAGCAACTGGTGTCTATCTTCAAAGGACTGACCAGGACTGCCTCTCTCTCTCTCTCTCTCTCTCTCTTTCTCTCCCTCCCTCTCTCTCCGTAAATGCTGTCTGGCCCGCGGAGTTCATCCATTCACGCCTGTGTGAGAGGGAGGGAGAGAGAGAGAGAGACGCACACACAAGGTGGATGCGAAATCTTACCTGCCTGTTTCAGTGACAGACACCCACCGCCAGTAAATGAAGACACCCCCATCTTTCAGACAAAAAGAGACACACTGACATTAATGAAATGCTTAGCTAGTTTTATTAGATTTGTATGTAAATAGCAAACTGGCTGGATTCACTCTATCCAACTTCCGGGTTCACCGTTGGCAGGAGTTCCCACGGTGACCGCAAGAGTTACTACCGATATCGCACGGGACACTTCGTTCATAAAATGTTGCAATGCTCAACCACAAGTGCACAAGACACTCTTGGACAAATTCAAACATGTTTGAATTTTCTCCCGAGTACCCAAGGTACACGATTACATGCCGTTAGCGCCACGGTGGTCCACGAATGCCGTATTGTTACCGCACGAGGTTCCCACGATGTCAAACTCTGGTTACCTCTTGCGTCAAGTCGCACCGTGAAAAGGGGGTTTCAGCAGGGGAAAAGTGGGTGGTCATTTTTATTTGCAGCAGCACAACCTCAATACACTGTACTTGTTGTTGTTGTTGTTGGAAATAAACAAACAGACAAATAAATAAACAATAAAAGCGCAAAATAAAATATAATGCCCCCAAGTCTATATAGTTCAGAGCATTTGGAGGTTGTAGTGTTTAATAGCCTGATGTTTTTAGGGAAGAAGCTGCTCCTGAACCTGAACATTATGGTTTTCAGGCTCCTGTACCTTCTTCCCCAGGGAGTGGCCAGGGTGTTGTGGCTCTCTGATGACGCTGGCTGCTGTTTTTTGAGGCAGCGGCTCCTGTCGGTCCCTTCTATAGTGGAGCGGTCAGTACCTGTGATGGACTGTGCAATGTTCACCACTTTTTGCAATCGTCTTTGTTTCTGGGCGTTCGAGTTGTCGAACCATGCTGTGATGCAACCAGCATACCGAATCTCCTCAATCTTTTAAGGAAATATAGGCGTTTTTGTAATAATTGCATAAATGTGCTGGACAGACAGACCCAGATCTTCAGACACATGCATGCCCAATAATTTTAAGCTTTTGAGTCTCTCCACCACTGCCCCATTTATGATGACAGGTTTGTAGAACATCATCCAACCTCTTCGAAAGTCAACATCAATTCCTTGGTCTTACTGATGTTAAGAGCAAGGTTATTGTTCTGGCACCATTAGTTTAGGTTAGTTTTTCAGTTTAGAGATACAGAGCGAAAACAGGCCCTACCCCACCAAGTCCGCATTGACCAGAGATCCCTGCACATTAACACTATCCTACACACACTAGGGACATTTTTTATATTTACACCAAGCCAATTAACCAAAGTTCTTGGAGAAAACACACGTAGGTCACGGGGAGAAAGTACAAATTCCCTACAAACAGTACCCATAGTCAGGATCGAACCCGGGTCTCTGGTGCTTTAAACACTGTAAGGCAGCAACTCTACCGCTGTGCCACCATGCCACCATTTGATCAGTCGATTGATCTCCCTCCTATACTCCGACTCGTCGTCATTTGTAATTCAATCAACGACGATGGTGTCATTGGTGAATTTGAAGATGACGTTGGAACGGTGTCCAACTACACAGTGGTGAGTGTAGAGCAGGGGGCTGAGCACCATGCCTTAATGTTACATGGAGGAGAAAGTGTTGTTGCCAATTTGTACAGATTGTGGTCTGTTGATGAGGAATTCAAGAATCCAATTGCAGAGGGATGCATAGAGACCCAGTTCCGTGAGCTTGGTAATCATCAGTTTTTTTGTCCTTATATTTTTAATCAAAAAATGTATTTGATAATTAAAACTAATATTGACAATACAATAAAACAAACAATAAGCCACCACCATAAGACAAGCCAAACAAATATACTAAATAAACTACTATGCAACTATGTTACAATCCTTGTCAAGGATGCATTCAACCCCCTGCGGTGCCCAGTGGTCCCGGAAATCCCCCAGGATGCCCGTGGACGGCGCGTAGTCCCTCTCTAACCTAACCCCGGAAAGGGGGCAGACAGCTGGCTCGGGCAGAGCCCTACGTAGAAACATAGAAAATAGGTCTAGGAGGAGGTCATTCGGCCCTTCGAGCCAGCACCGCTATTCATTGTGATCGTGGTTGATCGTCCCAAATCAATAACCCATGCCTGCCTTCTCCCCATATCCCTTGATTCCACTAGCCCCTAGAGCTCTATCTAACTCTCTCTTAAATCCATCCAGTGATTTGACCTCCACTGCCCTCCGTGGCGGGGAATTCCACAAATTCACAACTCTCTGGGTGAAAACGTTTTTTCTCACCTCAGTCTTAAATGGCCTCCCCTTTATTCTAAGACTGTGGCCTCTGGTTCTGGACTCGCCCAACATTGAGAAAATTTTTCCTGCATCTAGCTTGTCCAGTCCTTTTATAATTTTATATGTTTCTATAAGATCTGCCCTCATCCTTCTAGAAGCCCTCTTCCACCTGGCGATGTGACTTGCGGATGGCTAGCTTGGTCAGGCCCAGGAGTAACCCAGCCAGAAAGCAAGGAGAAGCCCCTTTAGATAATGGAACAGGGACAATAAAGGAACAGGGGCTAATACTGGAACAGGGATTAATAATGGAACAGGGGCTATAATGGAACTGGGGCTTGTATTCAGCTTGGAGTGGATGATGGTACTGAATGCCAAGCTGTCGTCTATAAACAACAGCCTGGCTTATTTGTTGTTATTCTCCAAGTGTTCCAGTGCAGAGTCAATTAGACCTTCTGGTTCATCCAAAGCTTGTGCGTAATTGGTAAGTGGTTGGTATCACATCTCAAATATATCATTATTTTTTTTTAATTTACAGTACATTCACCTGCCGAATTTTTATTCTATTGGTTCATGGACATGGGTGGTGCTGGAAGGGCTGACATTTAATACCCATTCTCACTTGCTCTTGAAGGGCTATCAAACCAGCAGTCCATTAGGGTCAATCATATTGCTGTCGGCATCGAGTTACATAGAGTATAGACTAGGTATGGACAGCAAGACCCCATCAGACTTTCGTAAACCAGTTGGGATTTTCCCATTGATCTGCTAGTTTCACGATCACCAGTAACATTACTTAGTAATTAAGACTGTTATTTAATTGCACGAATATGCGGAGTGACTGGAAGCTGCATTTCTGTCATTTGTCCAGGCCACCAAATTCCAAGGCAAATAATCAAACTGCTCAGTCATAATGACAAAAACACTTTCACAACAGAGATTGAACTCCACACATTTTTGGAATGCTTTACTGGTGAAAATTGTCTTTTTCATGTTTTATTAAATTATTTTAAATTAGCATGTGTTTAAATTATTTGGCCTAATCTGGAAGTAAATAGTCAATTTTATATTTTTTATATTCTCCTATACTCATTTTATTATATCAATTATGACATGTTATCTTGAGACGTTAAAAGATGCACATACTGTACAATGCCGCCGACCATTGGCTGGACCCTTTGGACAAATTGACCTCCAGAATTGCATTGAGTGATAGCCTATCTGGCAAATAGGTCATTATGCCCTTTGTGGGTGGCACAGCAAAATATGGGACCTTCAGTATCAATAGCATCTGGCCCGTCCTGCAATTTATCATAATTAGAACCAGTGAAGATATTCGTGACTTCTCTGCTGGGAATAAAAGCCTGCAGATTTGATGAGAATAACACATTGATCCAGCAGTCATAATCACAAGGCATTGTTGCACTGAAAATGCAACCAATCCTCAATTTATCGAGGCATCTGAAGGCCAAAATCCAACAAAGACCTGGATTTTTTATGAGGAGAACACTTGCTGGATGGAAAGAGTGCAGATGATTCCAGTAACTAACCGATAACATGGATATAAAACTTTTCAATGCAATGTCAAAACCATTTCTTGTACACAAGAAGTATCCACTGCGAGCCAAGAACAGAGGAGAGTTCATCAAGGACAATTTGTCAGTCATCCCTCAGTGGAAAGAACACTTCAGAGAGTGCCATCCAACAACAAATATAACCTTGATGTTATTCCATTCAGTCAGAAATTGAAAAATACAGAAAAGAGCTGAAAAATAACAAAGCTCACAGAACAGAAAATTGCCAAACCATAAAGGAAATTTACTACTGCCACAAATTCGTGACCTAACCTTGCTTTCCCTGGAGGATCAATTTATTCCAGGGATCACAGAGAGGATTTAGTTGTGGCCAACTTCAGGAAAGAAGAAATCTAATTGTGGTTATTACAGTCAGCTGAAGAGAAAATCTTCCTCAATCGCCTCTTCCCAAAGACTGACAAACTATCCGCAGAATAACATCAATCCCGCAAGGCGTTCAAGGCATTTGACCTTCACCACTGACAAATTCAAGAAAGGTGAAGGGAGCAGCGGCAACTACTGTGTGTGGTCTTTCTCAACTTTGCAACAGCCTTCCACCCGTCAACCAAGAAGAATTATGAAAAATCTTTCTCAAATCGGGCTGTCCTGGTGTACCATGGCAGGTGCATTGTTTTGTCACCCAACTGGCCAACTAACCACCCAACCCCAGAACAGGCTAAGATCAAGGAATCACATCACGACAACCTGTCTTACCCATCTCATTTCATAACTCTGCCTCACCCTCAACAAGGTCACTGCTGGATTGGAATTAATCGACAGTATAAAAAGAGGAGCTGTCCGACTGTTCAACAGCATCTCGACTTGATAGCCGGCATCATTCCACCCTCAGTCACCAATTTGCACCACAGTCTGCAGGAAATCACAGAGAACTGTGGACGCAGCCCAGGCCATCACTCAAACCTACCTCCCTTCCATTGCCTCCACTTACACCTCACGCTGCCTTGGCAAAGCCACCAGCATAATCAAGGATGTTGCACCCCAGCCATTCCCTCTTCTCCCCCTCCCAGTGAAAATGCATACCTCCAGATTCGGGAACAGTTTCTTCCCAGCTGTTATCAGGCAACTGAATCATCCTACCACAATCAGAGAGTGGTCCTGAGCTACTATCTACCTCCTAGGAGACCCTCCGAATCTCTTTGATCAGACTTTACTTGACTTTATCTTGCACTACACATTATTCCCTTTATCATCCAATTGTACCCTGTGGAAGGCTCACTTGTAATTACGTATTTTCTTTCCGCTGACTGGTTAGCACACAACAAAAGCTTTTCACTGTACTTCGTACATGACAATAAATTAAAGTAAACAAACTAAACTAACGCATTAATTCTTTAGAGAACAGGGTTCGCCTCTTCTATTGTAGACAAGACCCTCACATGTGTCTCCTCGGTATCCCGTAGCTCCCCTCTTGCTCCCCTTCCCCACAAAAACAACAGTCTCCCTAGTCCTTACCTTTCACCCCATCTGCTTTCCGCAGAGACCATTCCCTCCGCAACTCTCTGGTTAACTCATCCCTTCCCACCCAAACCACCTCCTTCCAGGTACCTTTCCCCTGCAACCGCAGGAGTTACAACACATGTCCCTATACCTCCTCCCTCGACTCTGTCCAGGGGCCCCGACAGTCCTTTCAGGTTAGGCAGAGGTTCACTAGCACCTCCACCAGCCTCATCTACTGTATCCGTTGTTCCAGGCGTATACTGGGTGATCGTTTCACTGAACACCTTTAATCAGTCCTATGTGATCTCCCGGTTGCTATACACTTTAACTCTCCTTCGCATTTCCATACTGACCTTTCTGTCATAGGTCTCCTCCATTGTCACAGTGAAGCTAAATGCAAATTGGAGAAACATCACCTCATATTTCGCTTGGGCAGCTTACTACCCAACGGTACGAATATTGATTTCTATAACTTCAAGTTGCATCCCCTCTCGCTCCCTCCCCCACCCTAGTCATTGTACTGGTTTCACTGTCATTCTGCTGAGTTTTATTGTCTTTATAACTTGTTTTTACTTTGCACTCAGCTGACAATGGACCGTTTCATAAGATCATGTGATAGGCGTAGAATTAGGTCATTTGGCCCATCAAGTCTACTCCGCCACTCAATCAAGGCTGATCTATCTCTCCCTCCTAACTCCATGCTCCTTCCTGCCTTCTCCCCATAACCCGTGATACCCGTATCATCATTACTTTTATCATCATTACTTTTTTCTATATCTTTCATTCATTTGTTCTATATATCTCTATATACTTGTTTATATCTCTTGTTTCCCTTTCCCCTGACTCTCTGTTTGAGGAATAGTCTCAACCCGATTCGTCACCTATTCCTTTTCTCCAGAGATACTGTCTGACCCGTTGAGTTACTCCAGTTTTTTTGTGTCTATCTTTGGTTTAAACTAAACTAAACATTAATAATCCCTCTCAGTGTCCAAGCTCCAGTTGTGGTTCACTAATTTAAATGTCGAATTGGATGCACACTAAATATCAGGAAAACAAATAAGTTCTCACAAATTATCCCTGATGCACAACACTTTACCTTCCCCCCTCAACTTCCTATTAAAACTTAAAATGAGACCATGGAAAATATAGATCATTTTCCATATATTCTGAATTCCTTCTCAGTGCCAGACACCCAGATCCCACATGCTTTCTGTGGAGAGTTTGCTGCTCTCCCTATGACTGTATGGGTTTCCTCTCACATCCCAGAGATGTGTCCTTTTGTAGGTTAATTGGCCTTTTGTAAAATTGACCCTGTAAGGTGTCGATGAGAAAATGGGATAACATTGAACTAATGTTATCAGGTGATAATTGGTCTGTGATAAATTGACTCAGTGGGCCAAAGGGCCTGTTTCCATGGTGTATCTCAAAATTAAACAGAACATTCTTAACCGTAACGTAAAAAGGTTTAGCACCTTCACCAACCCATAGTATACCTGCCCCATAACTGATCAGTGGTTGCTTGATTGTTAAGGGTGCCAAGCGTTATGGGGAGAAGGCAGGAGAATGGGGTTGCGAGAGAAAGATAAATCAGCCATGATGGAATAGTGAAGTAGATTTGATGTGCCGAATGGCCTACTTCTGCTCCTATGGCTTAAGAAAGCATCCAGGTAAGATTGAAGCCTTTGAACATGGATTCACTGAGAAAAAGGCAGAAAAAGAACATGCATCCCACTCACCTGCCCCATTAAGCTCCTTCTAACCCCCACAGTTGTAGAGTCTATAGGAGGGCACTTGGTTTCATCAGCTAACTCAGAACCCACAGAACTGGAATAAAAGTAAGTTATCATTATATATAGTAAGGGATTGATTAAGAAGAAGGAACAGATCCTAATGTGTGTGTGCCTGTGGGTGTAGGTATCAGGTACAACAGTTTCAAGAATATGAACTAGAAAATGAACACATTGTAATGTGAATCCACCCACAGTGTGTGAATTATTTCTTATTTGGTTAGTTTCTGTGGCATCCTATTATAGGAATAAGGTTATTCATCAACTTTATAGGAGCTACAGCAACTTTATCTCCACATTTATATGAGCTGAGCTAAATTGCTAATGGACTGGAGTAATTTACAACCTTTAAATATTAATATAATGTTGGAATATCAATTTGAAAAGAAAAAGCAACTGGGTGCCAGAGAAAGAGATCGTAAAACGTGAAAAGATTTCCTTGAATGTGAAAGATGGAGATGTAATATAAAGAATAGCCGCAGAATGTTGGAGTAACTCAATGGGTCAGGCAGCATATCTGAAGAACACAGATAGGTGATGTTTTGGGTCAAGGCCCTTCTTCAATAACTGTAGAGGGAAGAACGCTGTAAAAGAGTTGGCCAAGTGATAGGTGGAAACAGGTGAGGGGGATAAAATAGAAAGATTAAAGGAGAACTTACCGTTTGAAGTTTGACCTTTATTTTATGAGAAGTTGAAGTGAGGGAATACGTGAAGACCCCGCCAGTTATTAGTTATTCACCCGCTGTTCACTAACGTTATGCAGGGTGCCTTTTATATGGCAGGTCTAAAAGCCTACACTCATAGTAGTATGCAAAGTATATCAGTAAATTATTATGCAGATATTCATCTACTGTATTCCTAATGGGAGTATCTTTTAAGTTGATTATGCTTTTAGTAACTGATTTCAGCACAAAGAACACAGTCTTTACTCAATCTCTGACTCAGTCTCTGGGTCATAACTGACATTAGGGTAGCTTGTTACGGGAATAATCTCATAAGTAAAATGGGTATGATTGCGTACATTTGGAGTTGACAGCATACCCACCAGAGCGGAGATTGGGGGGGTGTTATTAGGTATACAAGTGCACTGAGCTTGCTAGTACCTATGAGATGAAAGATAGTTTCATTATTGTTATTCAATAGTCTCAAGATATTGCTGATGGCTCATTAGCAGCCAATAGAATGGATATTTCCCTTTCATCATGCAGCAAGAGGCTTACATAGTGCGTGTTAAGACGTTGTAAAATTTGGTTGAATATGTCTGGATATTTGCAGATAGAATTCTGAACAGTGTTGTATGAGTTATTGTCTAACTCAAAGTCAATTGGGACTATGGTCCAGTTAAGAGCAATGGCCATGTATGCAAGTTAGCATCATGGTACTAATAACCCATGTTTTCTACCATTAATGGTTTAACTGTTTAAGTGTTTCACACACAGATTGGGTTGCTGCATGAAACCACAGAGCTTTGAAATCTTCACGTAGTCACTCACATGACTTCGAAATAAAATAGAAAGATTAAACAAGAACTTACCGTTTGAAGTTTGATCTTTATTTTATGCGAAGTTGAAGTGAGGGAATACGTGCCCTCCACTCCCAACCCTAATTCTCATAAAATATCATCCGGTAACTCTACTCGTTAATCTTTCTATAGTTTAAGTTCTTCTGCTGGTCTGTGGTTTCATACACTTGCTCTGAAGATTGACACCCATGTTGCCTCATCCTTAATATCGTAAGAGGTATCTATTGATAAACCCCTAAATTTTATCAGCTGCAAATTTTGCATGTCATCTAAAAACTCAATGACACAATGCCCTTTGATCTGAGTAGGGCAGCATTAGCTTCCACCACTGGCTTTGTTATCAAAACACCACATATATATGTGCTTCTTGTGTATAGATATGTCAAAGTATGCATCTTCAAGATCGATTCTCTGAATCAGCTAAATTGCTGAAAGCCAATCATCCATCTCAAGCTGGGTAACCAAACATATGATCAGATTAGCCAAATCCTAACCTGATTTGACATGCTCCACGTTCCTATAATCTTGAGAAATATCAGAAATATACCTCTCTTGGTCTTGGGCAGACTACTCATCCTCTGTGAGATGTCACTGATTCCACTTGGAACCACCGTTCCTCTATTGACCATACAGACGGAGATTTTTTGGCTTCTCTTGCCGCGGAAGATGCATTATCTCATTATTCATACATTTCGCTGATAACATATAATCAGAACCTTATGATTAGAGCTGAAACACAGTATCCACTTGATGTGGGTATACGAGTTCCCTGTCAACTCTTGACTATTAGAGTCGCCACAAATCCTCAGCGTTCTTCCTCAGAGTGGAAATTAGCCTAATGCAAGCCTGAACCAGGAATTGCTTCGCAATCCTCTGACTGAAACCTCCTGTCTGAGTCGCCAGTGTGCGCAACACAATCTCTTCGACCAGCCACTCAATCAGGAATACTGGTATTGAGAGCCTACAGATTATTATATATACATTTTTGATTCACAACATGAACCTGCAGGTCAGATAAAAATACTGTATGCCACACCAGCTTCCTGCTGGTAGCTACCTATCCCAGAGAGGATGACAATGATGTTTCCAACAAACTGGCAACTCCACTAACTGAGCAGAAATTTAAACATGTGTTGAGGGAGACTTCAACTACTTCACTCTACTGAGCAGCCTGATAACCTCAATCACAGATGTTGAGGCAGTGCTTCCCTGGTCAATATGACCCATATGGCCAGCCAGTTCCAAGATGGTCTATCCTGAACCAGGGTAACCAAGCTGTTCCTACTTGGAACTTACAGAGGTTACTATGCAAGGCACCCTGCCAATGTCTCTGCATCAACCTGATCTTTTCCAGAGACAGTGAAAATATACTAGACAGCCCATGCTGCCAGTAAACCCAAACCTGGGCCGACAGACTGCTCCATTTTGTAGTTTTACGGAGGTTAATAAAGAGACCTTACCTGCCAGCGTCACTGAACCCTGGTCGACCTGCTTGTTGGAGCTTCAGCGTAGTACTATTTTCAAACCTTGTCTGACCACATATTCAGCCCCATGCTTGCCATTCCTTCAGCTGGGGTGATGTTAGGTAGTTGATGCTGCTGGCCAACTCCTCTGGTAGTGGCTTGCCCATCCCCGAGGGAAAAGCAAATTTAGAGGCAAGAGCAGGCAGCTCGAACTGCCTGTGCATGCCTCCGTAACATGGAGCAAATTTTTGGCACCATCTCCGACATTCCCTTCATCCGAGTGGGAGGAATATTGCAACCCTGAACCAGGTGTTGCCACAGGCATATGACTCTAACTGCCTGTGCATACCTCTGTACCACGGAGCATATTTTGTGCAACCATCTCCGACACTCTCTTCATCCGAGTGGGAGGAATATTGCAACCCTGAACCAGGTGTTGCTACAGGCGTATGACTCGAACTGCCTGTGCATGCCTCCGTAACATGGAGCAAATTTTTGGCACCATCTCCGACATTCCCTTCATCCGAGTGGGAGGAATATTGCAACCCTGAACCAGGTGTTGCCACTGGCATATGACTAACTGCCTGTGCATAGCTCCGTAACACGGAGCATATTTTGTGCCACCATCTGATCCATCAGATGGTTCAATTGAGACAAACAGTCAATCACATCTGCCATAGATGTGGGGACAGAATCCTCTTGTCCCGAATCGTCCGACAGAACTTGTCTCACAGACTTGGAATTGGCTTTGCCATGACTCAGGGTTGCCAAGCTGCTCCCTCTAGGAACCGAATCAGAACTAGCTGTGCAGATCAGCGCTGCCAGTAACTCCAAAGTGACCGTCGGCTTTCCGCACTGCCGCATTCCTCTGCTGTCGGTATAAATCATCATTATTTATTGTACTTACCAGACAGGTTGCACCTGTTAGTGACTCCGAGTCCTTGCTCCCTTCTCGAGCCTCAACGGAGTATTTCAGGGGAGAAAATAGAGTGCAACCCTGAACAACTTTGTATCCTATCTACGATAGTCACAAATGTGACCGAGCGGCAACCGCTATTAAAAAACTGCCAACTCTATTTATAGCTGCCCTATAAATAGAGCATACACTATACGCTGCTCTACAGCGTAAGCTGAACCGACCTCAGGCGGCAGCATCTATGTTTAAAATTGCTAGTTGCTACTGCAGCTGAGCTTACCTGGCGGTCGCTGTCCTAGCCGCGGCTATTTTTAAAACCACCGGCTGCTGCTAATCTTTTACAGCAATTGTAAACCTGGCTGCGCCGGCAGCCGCCACGCCAGCTCCTCACGGAGCCTCCACGGCAGCCTCCAAATCCGGCTGCCTGTTCCCGTTCAGAGCTCCAATGGCGGCAGCCGCACAGGCTGTGCCTGTTAGCTACTCCGGACCCGCTGTACCGCAGCGGCCCATTCCTAAAACAAAATTAGCTTATCTGCCACAGCAGTTTTGAACTGCTCCGACTGCCGCGCCATGCGTATTGACACGCATGCGGGCTGGCGGGCTCGTCACGTAGTCACTCACGTGACTTCGAAATAAGATTGGCAGATGGTTTGCAGACAAATAATGTTGGTGACATGATTATACAGAATTACAGAATTGTAAGTGGAGACTGCAATGGAAGTAAAGATAGGTGGACTGATGTACGATATAATGCATGATGTATGAATAGCTGGTTGATATGATAGATGGTCCATCAACAGATTATATAACAGACAGATTTTCATTGGGGGCATATCACTTTCGGATTGAAATATCTAACCACTAAGTTTCCATAAATTATTCAAGATCCTTACTTTTTTTTACTCTCTATTTCTCTTTGGAACTGTAAAGATTTTAGAGAAATTTCACATTTCATAATAACATGATTAAATTGATTCAATTCTTTTTTAAATCATCATTCTCCTCCCTAAAGTTTAAGTTTGAAGGTCTTAAAGAACTCCCTAAATATTTTAGTTGAATTTGTTATTATTTTGCCCACAGCTGCCATTCGGCAATTGCTAACTTTATGAGTAAAGTATGTTTCTCTCTTTTCTTTCCAGTTCTCCCCCTCAGTGAGTTGGATGTAAGTAATTAAAAAAAAGACATATTGTAACAGCTTTTGGGAAATTTATACTGAGGTTGTTTTTCTTCAGACAAACTATAAGTATAAGAGGGTAAGTGATAGTATACCATTTGCACGTGAAAAAATGTACAAAAGATGTACAAAGCTAAACCAATATATTACATCATGCGCAGCATCATAAATCTTATCCACCGTACCAAATGACTGCCAGAGACTGCTTCCAGTCTCCAGTCTATGACCTGTACATTCCCTGCAGGCTCATTTAAGGGCCTGTCCCACTTACGTGTCCTTGGCGTGCAAATTACGCGACCTCGTGGTTGCGTTGAGCCTCGATGGTCCCGCGAACGTCGGGCTAGATTACAGGCGTACACACAGCCGTCTGAAGCGCGTAATGTAATTTGAAAATGGACACAAAGCTGGAGTAAATCAGCGGGACCCGCAGCATTTCTGGAGAGAAGCAATGGATGACATTTTGTGTCCAGACTCTTCTTCAGTCTTAAAAGAAGGGTCTTGACCTGAAACGTCACCCATTGCTTCTCTCCAGGGATGCTGCCGGTCCCACTGAGTTACTCCTGCATTTTGTGTCTATCTTCAATTTTCTTGGCCCCGCTCTGGGAGTAGAAGTGGGGGCGGATCCAGACTGCAACGGCCATGAGCCCCAGGCTGAGTTTGCGATCGTTTGCCTGCTTCTGCTGCTGTTGAAGGTGAGACGTTGCGTCGCGCCAGGGTCTTGGGCCTGTCCCACTTTGGCCGTCAGTTCCGCGACAGGCCGTTGGCGCGCAAAGATTTCGATCACTACAAAAATTTCGGAGTTCCACGCGATGTTGCCCAGTGCGACTACACACCCCTCCACGCTTCTAAGTGGGACCGGCCCTGCGCAGCCATACAATGCCCGTGCGCCTCAAGGACACGTAAGTGGGACAGGCCTTTTAGAATAAGTGAATTATGATCACGGTGTTGATAGGCATTACACTGCTGGGCCATCATTCATGAGGGTACCATAAGTAACAGTATTTAGCATCCCCCTGCATAAAAATTACACCATCAATGAAAATCAAAAAGAAAGCTGCAGATGCCAGAAATCTGCAAACCAGAAAATGTTTTAAATGCTCAGCAAGTCTGGTAGCAACTATGGAAAGAGAAACTGAATTAACATAGATAGACACAAAAAGCTGCAGTAACTTAGCAGGTCAGGGGACATCGCTGGAAAACATCGATAGATGATGTTAGGATTGGGACCTTTCCGATCAAAGGTATTTCAACACAAGTCGTCATCTATCCATGTTCTTCAACGACGCTGCCTGACCAACTGAGTTACTCCAGCATTTTGTGTCTATCTTTGGTGTAAAGCAACATCTGCAGTTCCTTGTTGTTACAAACTGAAATAAAATTTCAAGTATGAGAAGTTTTGGTCAGAGGGTCTCCCTAAAGTCGCTGCATGACCTGTTGATGGTCCTAGAGTATTACAACACAGTGACATGCACTTTGGCCAAATGAGGTAACACCCCATGTTTTATCATTATTACTAAAATGCACCCACTGATCATGAATGCCAATGATCTCTTACTAATACGGCATCTGCTTAGCAAACCCTTTTGTTCCAACTAGTATGAAGCCATATGAAGTAGGATTCTGATTCAAAATATCACCTGACCATTTCCTCCACATTTGTTGCCTGACGTGCTGAGTTACTCTAAAACCTATTTTTTTACTCAAAATATGAATCCATAACAATGCTTTAATTCTTAACCCGCATTGCTTTCGGTCTGGACAAGAGATACATCAATGGCCCTTTGGAAAAATATCATAGTGCAATTAAATTGATAAATGTACATTTTGTTGGTGAAGGCTTTAGTTGAGATGAGTTTAGTTTAATGTTACATGTACTAAGGTATAGTGAAAAACTTTTGTTGCGTAGCTGAAAGGTTTTAGAATTATGGTTGTGATATCTGAAAAATGTAATCCTTGTGTCAAGGAGCATATTGATATGCAAGCTGGATCACCACCACCAGCTGTCCCAAACCTTGACTCCTCCAACACCATCCCCCTACCATTTCCCAAACCATGGTAGGATCAGTGCCATTTGCCTTGTTGGCATTTAAGTCCGATTTTATTGCCGAAAGTATGAGTGGCTACAGATATAACCATATAATCATATAAAAATTACAGCACGGAAACAGGCCATCTCGGCCCTTCTAGTCCATGCTGAACACGTATTCTTCCCTAGTCCCATCTACCTGCACTCAGACCATAACCCTACATTCCTTTCCCGTCCATATAACTATCCAATTTAATTTTAAATGATAAAATCGAACCTGCCTCCACCACCTTCACTGGAAGCTCATTCCACACAGCTACCACTCTCTGAGTAAAGAGGTTCCCCCTCATGTTACCCCTAAACTTCTGTCCCTTAATTCTCAAGTCATGTCCTCTTGTTTGAATCTTCCCTACTCTCAGTGGGAAAAGCTTATCCACGTCAACTCTGTCTATCCCTTTCATCATTTTAAAGACCTCTATCAAGTCCCCCCTTAACCTTCTGCTCTCCAAAGAATAAAGACCTAACTTGTTCAACCTTTCTCTGTAACTTAGTTGCTGAAACCCAGGCAACATTCTAGTAAATCGCCTCTGTACTCTCTCTATTTTGTTGACATCCTTCCTATAATTAGGCGACCAAAATTGTACACCATATTCCAGAATTGGCCTCACCAATGCCTTGTACAATTTTAACATTACATCCCAACTTCTATACTGAATGCTCTGATTTATAAAGGCCAGCACACCAAAAGCTTTCTTTACCACCCTATCTACATGAGATTCCACCTTCAGGGAACTGTGCACAGTTATTCCTAGATCCCTCTGTTCAACTGCATTCCTCAATTCCCTACCATTTACCATGTACGTCCTATTTTGATTTGTCCTGCCAAGATGTAGCACCTCACACTTATCAGCATTAAACTCCATCTGCCATTTTTCAACCCACTCTTCCAACTGGCATAAATCTCTCTGTAGACTTTGAAAATCTACTTCATTATCCACAACACCACCTATCTTAGGATCATCTGCATACTTACTAATCCAATTTACCACACCATTATCCAGATCATTGATGTACATGACAAACAACAGTGGACCCAACACAGATCCCTGTGGCACCCCACTAGTTGCTGGCCTCCAACCTGACAAACAACCATCCACCATTACTCTCTGGCATTTCCCATTCAGCCACTGTTGAATCCATCTTGCTACTGCACCATTAATACCCATCAATTGAACCTTCTTAACCAACCTTCCATGAGGAACCTTGTCAAAGGCCTTACTGGTCCATATATACAACATCCACTGCTTTACCCTCATCAATTTCCTGAGTAACCTCTTCAAAATATTCAAGAAGATTAGTCAAACATGACCTTCCAGGCACACATCCGTGTTGACTGTTCCTAATCAGACCCTGTTTATCCAGATACTTATATATATTATCTCTAAGTATCCTTTCCATTAATTTGCCCACCACTGTCGTCTAACTAACAGGTCTATAATTGCTAGGTTTACTCTTAGAACCCTTTTTAAACAATGGAGCAACATGTGCAATACGCCAATCCTCCGGCACTATTCCCGTTTCTAATGACAATTGAAATATTTCTGTCATTGCCCCTGCTATTTCTACACTTGGCTCTTGGTTCTTGATTTCTTGGTCCTCCAAAATATTCCAAATGGAATTTAAACTGGAGGTGGTGAAGGGAGGTATTAAGCCAGAAAGGGTTATTGGGAAGAAAGAGCTACTTTAAATTTAGTTGTATCTGGTTGGGTAACTTTAGTTTGGTGGAGATTATTCCATGCTTTAATTGTGCGTGGGAAGAACGAATTGCTGTACACATCTGTCTTTGTAGCTGGAATCACAAATTGGATCGAATGCCCTCGTCTGGTCCTAATTGGTTTGGGTTTAGTGTAGGTCTTGTAATCTATGTCTAGCTGACCATTTAACATTTTGTAAAAACAGGTCAAACAGTGAGCTTCACGTCTGTCTTGGAGAGGGTTCCACCCCAGATAACTCAGAAGTTTGGTGACATTCGCTTCTCTCTCATAGGTGTTAGTAACTAATCGAGCTGCCTGTCTTTGGACACGTTCAATGCAAGAAATGTTTTTATTTGTGTATGGGTCCCATGCTGCAACTGCTTAGTCCAAATGAGGTCTAACGAAATATAGCTTCTCCTTGACAAATTGAACAATGGTGAAAGTTGAGCCTCAGGAAGTTTAGGACACCTGTTGCTTTCACTGTTGCATGATGAGTCTGGCCATTCCAATGCAGATCATTCTGCAATTTGATGCCAAGATACTTGGTTTGTTTGGAGTGGCACCAAGTATATTGTAAGATGTTTCGCCTGGATTCCTCTTTCTGGTGACACGCATGGTTTCACATTTGGAAGGGTTGAACTGCATGTCCCATTGTTGTGACCACTCAACCATAGTATCGAGATCCTTTTGGAGAGCATCTTCATCATCAGCTGACTTAATTGGACGGTAAAGCAAACAATCATCAGCGAATAGTCTGGTCGTACTTGCGACTTTTTCATGGATGTCATTTATGTAAAGCAAAAATAGGTGTGGGCCAAATGTAGCGGCAGATTTTTCATATCTTTCAGGAAATTAACTCCCTAGCCACTAATTGGATGAGAGGGGATAAGGGGAATATCTTCGGTACGCATGCAAGCTGCCTCAGAGACTTTCAGAGCTTCTACTTTCATAAAGCTTCAGCACACAATCTTTTAATGAATATTTTCTTTATTGTAGATATAAAACAGTAAGATACATCCAAGGTTTTCCGACTTGTTCCAGCAATCTTCTTCGAACTCCAGCGCATTGCTTCAGATACTAGAAAACTCCTCGTGTCTTCTTCTTCACATGCGGCTTGACATGCTTGGCCTGTGTGCCATGGTCGAAGGATAAACCTTCTCCCTCTCCTGTCCAAAACGAATCCCCAACTAAACTAACACGCAAGCAGTTAAGCTGCATAAACACGGCCCAAGACACGTCATAAAATCCCACCCACATTATAATGGGCTGGCTAAAATTTAAAGGAACATGCCATCCACAATGACATGCAAAATAGGCCAAATGGCCACTACATACCGGCCCCTAATTGTTCCGAATACATAATGAGGCAATTACCAAATAACATCAAAAAAGTGGCCATTAAGGCTTAACATACATCAAAATCAAAATATCAGGGAATAAAACCCTGTGGCTCCCTCGTCAGGAAATCAAACCGCGATCGCCCGCATGCTAGGCGTGGATACTAACCACTATACTAATGAGGAAAAAATAGCATGCACTATATATCTGCAATCACAATTCTTTCTCGACTCTTCCATCTTCGCTTTCGCCTTCTAGAAGCAAGCACAACTTAGTTATTGGTCTTATTAAAACATTGTTTTTTTGTTTTCAGTCGCACCATACGTACCAAACCCTGAACATCAGGCATGATTTCCAGTATTCTACCCATTAACCAAGAACCTCTAGATGCTGTAGAGTCAGCCACCAACACAATGTCGCCTGGAACAAAGTTCCTTTTAATCCTTAGCCATCGTTGTCGTTCTTGGATTAAAGGCAAATACTCTTGTATCCATCTCCTCCAAAAAAGATTTGCCATATATTGTACTTGCTTCCATCTACGTCTCATATACAAATCTTCTTTTACAAAAAGCCCAGGTGGAAGTGTTGGAATGGTTTTCAGCAGAAGAATATGATTTGGTGTGAGTACTTCCAGGTCATTAGGATCATCAGAACCTTTCGTAATAGGTCGATCGTTTAAAATCGCCTCAATTTCACAAAACAGTGTCTGTAACCCTTCATCATCCAAAACTTGTTGTCTCAGAACGGAGCGCAGCACATTTCGTACCATACGAATTAATCGTTCCCAAATACCGCCATGATGGGAACCCATTGGAGGATTAAAGTTCCATTTTATGCCTTGTTGAAGCATAGTATATTGGATTTTATCCTGATTTAAGTCTTTGAGTGCTTTTTTTAGTTCCCTATCCGCTCCAACGAAATTCGAACCATTATCCGATCTTAACGAAGTAACTTGACCCCATCGACAAATAAATCTCCTTAATGCCTGAATACATGAGTCCGTGTCGAGTGTAGATGCAACTTCAAGATGTACCGCTCTACTCGCCATACAAGTGAAGATCAAACCATATCTTTTCACAAGGCTACGTCCTCTCTTAACTTCCATAGGACGAAAATAATCCACCCCCACATCTGTGAATGGAGGTTTGTCTGGAGTGATCCTCTCCAAAGGCAAGTCTGCCATCTTCTGTATACCAAGTTTCCCACGCTCTCGCGTGCATATGATGCAATTTTTTATTATCTTTCTTGCTGCTGAATTAGCCTTGGTAACCCAATATTTTTTACGGTTGGGATAGCATGTAATTTCTTCCTCCATGCCCAATTTGTTCATGAATATGCCGTAATAATAATGTTGTTATGTAAAAGTCCTTAGCGAGAATGATAGGACGTTTCCTTTCTTCAGGCATTGCCAATCTGTTTAGGCGTCCACCCATCCGCAGAAGATCTCCTTCCCAAATTGGGTCGAGCTTATACAATTGACTACTTCTTTTTACCCCTTCTCCACCAGCTTGTAATGTTAATATCTCTTCTTTGTATTTCTGCCTTTGACAGAAAGAAATGATCGCATTTTCTGCTTTGAGGAGATCATCAAGACATAGGCACTGTTGGCTAGGTGAAGCTTCAAAAACTTGCGTCTGGATTTTGATTTCCTTTTCCCTTTCCGCAGGATTCTTCTCCAAGATACTTTCTGTTATTTGTTTCTTTTCCCGAATTTTCATCAACAATCTTGTTTTTATTTTAAGAAACCAGGCTACCGATGTTCTCAATTTATTCCATGATGAAAAGTGGGTAATTAAACTATTCACGGTGTCATATGAGTTTTTTTCAATCACATTCACCGAAATGTTTTGTTTAATTTCCGGATCTGTTGTAGAGATTTCAAATCCGAGTTCAAGCTTTGGCCATTCTCTACTTGGCTTACTAAGAAACTTTGGCCCATTGATCCATCTCTTGTTATTAAGAAAGCAATTTGCTGTTTGTCCCCTGGAGGCTTCATCCGCAGGATTTTCCCTTGTATTAACATATCTCTATTGAGAAACATTAGTAGCTCCTAGTACAAAGGAAACTCTATTTGCAACAAATGTCATAAAACGTTTGCTTTCATTGTTAATGTATTTAAAAACCGTAGTACTATCGGTCCAGAAGGTAGATTCTTCCAGTTGAAATTGCAGTTCCTTTTTCAGCATTATGTCAATTTTCACAGCTAAGACTGCTGCTGTAAGTTCCATTCTGGGAATCGTCATTTGCTTCAATGGTGCTACTCTGGCTTTTCCCATTACGAATGCAACATGCACTCTTTTGTTTACATCTTGTAGTCTTAAGTATGAAACAGTCCCATAACCACTTTCGCTGGCATCCGAAAAGTGATGCAGTTGCGCATTTCCGATATTACCAATGGTTTTAGGCTTTATACACCGATCTACCTTAAACGTTGACATTTTTTGGAGGTCTTTTAACCATTCTGTCCAACTGTGCGAGGATGTTTGAGTTATACTCTCATCCCAACCAAGTTTTTCTCGACACAGATTCTGTAAAATTAACTTGGCTAGCAGTGTAAATGGTGCCAGAAATCCCAAAGGATCATATACTGAACCAATCACAGATAAGATACCCCTTCTTGTGCATGGTCGTTCCTGAATTGACAATTTAAACTTAAACACATCCGTTTCTACACACCAGTGCAGTCCCAGTGCTCTTTCCATTGGCAAGTTGTCTTTGTCTAAATCCATCACCTTGGTTTCTTCGGCTCTGTCATCTGGTAGAATGCTTTCCAAAACAGCACGACTGTTGCTGACCCACTTGGTAAGTACAAATCCTCCCTTATTGCAGAGAGAGGTTAGGTGCTTCACTATTTGAATTGCCTCTAACTCGGTAGATACGGATTTTAGGCAATCGTCCACATAAAAATTATTTTTCAAAGTGGAAATTACCTCCTCTGGGAAATAATCTTTATTATCCTCTGCGGTTTTCCTCAAAGCGAAATTCGCACAACTTGGAGATGACACTGCTCCGAAAAGATGTACTTTCATTCGGTAATCAACAAGGTCTTGCTGCACATCCCCTTCAGGCCACCATAAGAATCGCAGATAATCAATATGTTTACCAGTTACTTTCACTTGATAAAACATTGCTCTGATATCAGCCATCAAAGCTATCGGTTCTTGCCTAAATTTGATGAGAACTCCAAGGAGCGAGTTAGTAAGGTCTGGACCTTGCAGTAATTCACTGTTAAGTGATGTCCCTTTAAAGACTGCCGCGCAGTCAAAGACCACCCTCAATGTCCCTTTCTTCGAGTGGTACACCCCATGGTGCGGAATATACCAGATCTCTCCATCATCTCGATATAGTTGATTCATTGGTATCCTTTCAGCATAATCGTTATTAATCATATTCTGGAAGAAGGATGTATATTCCTCTTGGAATTTCGTGTTCTTAACAAATTTACGTTTCAAACCATGAATACGCTGTTCAGCCATATAGCGATTATTTGGTAAATTGACACTTTCCTTCTTGAAAGGTAAATCCCAACTACACCAAGTACTGTGCCCTGAGGTGTACCACTCAACACTGAATGCCAATTGGAGCTCTTTCCGTTCACACACACACGCTGAAGACGTTTTGTCAGGAAACTGGAAATCCATCGTTTCGTGTTGGAACGAATACCATAGAAGTCAAGCTTCTGAAGCAGTCTCTGGTGTGGGATGATATCAAATGCTTTAGAAAAGTCTAGCACAACTAAATCCGTGATGACGTTACTATCAAGGTGCTTGGACAGGTCATTTGTCATCAGGATAAGCTGGGACTCACATGATCTATGCCTCCTAACTTCCCTCAATGTCCTAGGGAATATCCTGTCCGTACCTGGAGACTTATCCACTTTTATATTTTTCAAATGTGTCAGTACTTCCTCTTCTTTGAATCTAATAGTTTCCACAGCTACTCCACTTGTTTCCCTTACCTCACATAATTCAACATCCTTCTCCTTGGTGAATACCGAAGAAAATAAATTGTTCAATATCTCCCCCATCTTTTTTGGCTCTGCAGAAAGCTGTCCACTCTGACTCTCTAATGGACCAATTTTATCCCTAGTTATCCTTTTGCTATTAATATAGCTGTAGAAACCCTTTGGATTTACTTTCACCTTACTTGCCAAAGCAACCTCATATCTTCTTTTAGCTTTTCTAATTTATTTATTAAGATTCTTTTTACATTCTCTATACTCCTCAAGCACCTCATTTACTCCATGCTGCCTATAATTATTGTAGATCACTCTCTTTTTCCGAACCGTGTCCAAATTCCCTTGAAAACCATGGCTCTTTCCAATTTTTACTATATCCTTTTGAACCGAACAGGGACATAAAGATTCTGTACTCTTAAAATTTCACCTTTAAATGTCCTCAATTTCTCTTCCACATCTTTCCCATAAAATAAAATGTCCCAATTTACTCCTTTTAAATCCTTTCGCATCTCCTCAAAGTTAGCCTTTCTCCAATCAAAAATCTCAACCCTAGGTCAAGTTCTGACCCTCTCCATAAATATATTGAAACTAATGGTATTGTGATCACTGGACTCGAACTGTTCCCCAACGCATACCTCTGCCACCTGACCTGTCTGATTTCCTAACAGGAGGTCCAGCACCGCCCCTTCTCTAGTAGGTACCTCTATGTATTGCTGCAAAAAACTATCGTGCACACATTTTACAAACTCCAAACCATCCAGCCCATTTACAGAATGTGTTTCCGAGTCTATGTGTGGAAAATTGAAATCTCCCACAATCACTACCTTGTGCTTACTACTAATATAATAATAATAATAATGTTTATTTATATAGCACTTTTCAACAAAACCAATATTTGAACCAAAGTGCTTTACAGAGATCAAATGTCAATAAATCCATACAAAACAAAAAAGAGAAAAAGAAAAAAAGACACAGAACAGTACACAATAGAAATCAACATGAAACGTCCCCCCACAGCAGAATTCACTGTGAGGGAAGGCACTAAAAATATCCAGTTCTCCCCCTCATAGTCCACCCGAGGTCGGGGCCTATATCTGGCCTCCTCAGCCAACCCGGTGTTTTCAGGCCCTCTTGCCGCGAAGCTGGATCATCGGCGTCTGGTGAACATCCTTCAGCGGCTTGGACTGAAGCGGCCGCTTCCCCCCCTTAGACTGCAATGACCAAAGTTCACAGGCCGCGCCGGCCGGACCTCCGACTCTGGCGATCTCGGATCCCAGGCTCCGCGTTGCTGTAAATCCAGTGCCGCCCGCCCGCGGCTGGACGCTCTGTAGCCGCAGCTCAACGATGTCGCAGTCGGCGGTCACAGTGCCCCGGAGCTTATAATATAATAATAATAATAATAATTTTATTTATAGAGCACTTTAAAAACAATCATAGTTGCAACAAAGTGCTGTACATCACTAATCATTGACAAAAAAGTTAATACACACCAATAATAACAATAAAAAAAAATAGTAGGAAAAGACATGTAAAATAAAGAAATATTAAAAACAATAAAAACAGAAGCAAAGTCTCAGGCATGGTCAAAAGCCAGGGAGTACAAATGTGTTTTAACACTGGATTTGAAGATGGACAGTGAGGGGGCCTGTCTGATGTGCAACGGCAGGGTGTTCCAGAGTGCTGGAGCAGCAACAGAGAAGGCTCTATCCCCTCTGAGCCTCCGATTAGACCTCGGTACCTCCAGGAGCAGCTGACCAGCTGACCTGAGGCAGGAGCGTATGGGTGGAGCAGCTCAGAGAGGTAATGCGTGGCGAGCCCATTCAGAGATTTAAAAACAAATAACAGTATCTTAAAATTAACTCGAAAGTGCACCGGGAGCCAGTGGAGGGAGGCCAGAATTGGCGATATGTGCTCCCTCTTTCGAGTCCCAGTTAAAAGGCGAGCAGCAGCATTCTGAACCAACTGGAGACGAGCCAGTGAAGAACGAGCAACTCCAAAATAGAGCGCGTTACAGTAATCCAGCCTAGATGTAATAAAGGCATGGATTACTGTCTCAAAATGCTGCCGCTCGAGAATGGGCTTCACCTTCGCCAGCTTCCTTAAGTGAAAGAAGCTGGACTTAACCACCACGCATATTTGGCGAACTAATTTAAAGTCACTGTCCATCCTAAAACCCAGGTTCAAAACTGTTGGCTTCACGTACCGTGACAATGGACCTAAATCAACAAATGGAGGTTCAGGGCAGCCATTGGGATCAAATAAAATCACTTCTGTCTTCTGCGATCTCCTTACATATTTGCTCTTCCAATTCTCGCTCCCCATTTGGCGGTCTATAATACACCCCTATAAGTGTTGCTACCCCTTTCCCATTTCTCAGTTCCACCCAAATAGCCTCCCTAGACGAGTCCTCTAATCTATCCTGCCAAAGCACTGCTGTAATATCTTCCCTGACTAGCAATGCAACACCTCCACCTCTTGCCCCTCCAATTTTATCACACCTGAAACAACAAAATCCTGGAATATTTAGTTTCCAATCACAGCCCTCCTGCAACCATGTTTCACTGATCGCCACAACATCATACTTCCAGGTGTCAATCCAGGCTCTAAGTTCACCCACCTTTCTTACAATGCTCCTAGCATTAAAATATACACATTTAAGAAACCCACCCTCTCTTATTCTCTGTTTATTGACCTTTTCTTCTCTCTCCCCTACATTTTGGGTCAGAGTGCTACCATTCTCTGCCTCCTGCCTCACACACTGACTGCTAGCTTTCCCTATTTGAGTCCCTCCCCCCAACCATATTAGTTTAAAGTCTCCCCAGTAGCCTTTGCAAATCTCCCCATCAGGATATTGGTCCTCCTCAAGTTCAAGTGCAACCCATCCCTTCTGTACAGGTCGCACCTTCCCCAAAAGAGGTCCCAATGATCCAGAAACATGAATCCATACCCACTGCACCAGTCCCTCATCCACTCATTTATCCTCCACCTCGCTCCATTCCTACTCTCACTGTCGCGTGGCACAGGCAGTAATCCTGAGATTGTTACCTTTGCGGTCCTTCTCCTTAACTCTCTTCCTAACTCCCTAAATTCTCCTTTCAGGACCTCTTCTCTTTTTTTACCTATGTCGTTGGTACCTATATGTACCACGACCTCAGGCTCCTCTCCCTCCCATTTCAGGATATCTGGACACGTTCAGACACATCCCTGACCCTGGCACCAGGGAGGCAAACTACCAGCCGGGTCTCCTGACTGCATCCACATAATCATCTATCCGACCCCTCTGACTATAGAGTCCCCTATTACTATTGTCCTCCTTTTCTTTTCCTTACCCTTCTGAGCAACAGAACCGGTCTTTGTGCCATAGGCCTGACCACTGTCGCTGCTCCCAGGTAGGCTGTCACCCCCATCCTTACTCAAACATGAGTACTTATTTTCAAGGTGTACAGGCACCGGGGTACTCACCAGTCCCTGCCTCTGCCCATTGCCCTTCCTAACTGTGACCCAGTTGTCTGCCTCCCGTGGTTTTGGAGTGACCACCTCCCTGTAGCTCCTCTCTTGCTCTCCCTGACCAGACAGAGGTCATCGAGCTGCTGCTCCAGATTCCTAACACGGTCCCTTAGGAGCCCCATCTCGATGCACCTGGCGCAGATGTGGACTATGGAGGGCATTCAGACTACATGACCTCCCACATCTGACATCCAGAACAGTAAACTGCCCTGGCCCTCATTCTCCCCCTTATCCTGGATACACTACAAAGCCTTACCCGGGGTACAAGCCAATCAGCTGCTTCCTCTAGCCCATTCGACCAATCAGCGGCTTCCCCAAGCCCGCCTAATTTGAAGTGTGATCTGCGAATGGAACGTTGCAGATTTTGGTTCCTCCTCCCTCACCAACGGCTCCTGGGCCTCTGCTGAAACAAGCCCCGCACTGGGTTTTTACACTCACCGCACGGACGTCGCTCCTCCCTCACCAACGGCTCCTGGTGATTTAATATATTAAATGCAAAAGATTATCACCAGTGACATTTCACAGAGTGCTGCTCTTGCTCATGGAACTCTCTCCCATGTCATTTTCTCACCTTTAATTCCTTCCCATATGCACCTCAATTTCAACGCAGACTTATCTGGTCGTTGCTGCACCAACATAGTGAGAGCATTTTGAGCCTATGGGAAATATGTGCTTGCAGCTTGATAGCCGAACTTGTTTAAGCTTTCATTGCCCTTTCAGCAATCATTAGGATGAAGTCTGCATTGGCTTAAGTCACTTCTTATAGTGGCTTTGTTTTGCCATCTAATGTTCAAAATAAAATTTGTAAAACAATTTGAGAGCGTTAACAATATCATGTAAATTTGTTGCTATGGTGAAAGGGAAAGTGCCAGTCATACTCAAAAGATTAGGCATTGGGTACGGTTCAGTGGTACAGTTGCTGTCTTACTGGGCCAGGTTCGATCCCGACTATGGATGCTGTCTGTACGGAGTTTGTACGTTCTCCCCATGACAGAATGGGTTTTCTCTGGTTTTTCCAGTTCCCACTGACATTCCAAAGATGTACAGGTTCGTAGGTTAATTGGTGTCTGTAAATTGCAAGTTGACCCTAGAGTGTAGGATAATGCTAATATACGGGGTGATTGCTGGTCGGTGCAGAATTGGTGGCCCAAAGGGCTTGTTTCCATGCCAAATCATAAAAGCTTAAAGTAAAGTCTATTGACTGGGAATCAAGAGATTACGAATGTTAAGAAACTCTCTACTTTCTCCCCACACTCTATCTCGTCATAGTTTGAGATTCATCTCATGGTGTTATTGTCATCTGCACACTTGTAAATGGAATTAGAGCAACATTTGGCTGCACGGTTGTGAGTGGATAGGAAGTACAGATGAGAACACATCCTTGGAGGGGCACCAGTGTTGAGAATCATCATGGAGGATGGTATTTCACCTCTCCTCTATGATTGTGGTCTGTGGATCAGGAACCGAGCATCCAGTTGCTGAAGGGGGAGCTGACACCTCAGTCCAGGAATTTGGAGATGAGTTTGGTTGGGATTATGGTTTTGAAGGTGGAGCTATATTCAATGAATAGGAATCTGATATAGATGTCCTTGTTATCTAGATATTCCAGCGATGAATGTAGGGCCAGGGAGAGGTTATCTACCAGGAGCCTATTGCAGCTGTAGGAACACTGTATTTGATCAAGTCTGGCTGGGAGGCTGGTGTTAATACATGCCATGAGCAGCCTCTCAAAGCACTTCATGATGGTGAATGTCAGAGTCGCTTAATGGTTGTGATTATGACACGATACCTTGCTTTTTGGTACCAGGAAGATAATGGTCTTCTTAATGCAGTGGGAGACTTGGAATATAGTTGGAAGAGATTAAAGGTATTGTAAATACTCCTGCCGGCAGGTCCATGCACATCCTAAGGACATGGCCAGGGATGTCCATCTGGACCAGTTGCTTTCACTCTCTGAAAGGCTGATCTTATACCTGCAGCAGTGACCATGGGTACAGGTGCACTTGAGACTGTTGGGGAAATTGACATCATTCCACCGACCTTCTTCTCAAAGCAGCATAGAATGCATTGAGCTTATCGGAGGGGGGCACGTTCTTGCCAATGATATTGCCCACCATCACTTTGTAACTTGTTATAGCACACAAGCCTTGCAACAATCGCCAGGTGTCCGTGGGACTGAAGCTTGGTCCAAAATTTAGTTAATTCAGTTAATTTAGTTTAGTTTGGTTTAGAGACACAGCATGGTAACAAGCCCTTTGGCCCACTGAGTCCACGCCAACCAGCGATCACCCATACACTTGTCTAGTACTAAGGGAAATTTACAGAAGCCAATTAACCTGCAAATTGGCACATCTTTTGCAGTGTGGGAGGAAACCGGAGCACCTGGAGGAAACCCATGGTCACAGAGAGAATGTACAAACTCTGATCAGATAGTACCAGTAGTCAGGATCAAATCCAAGACTCTGATGCCAAAAGGCAGCAACTCTGCCTCTGTGCCACTGTGATGCCCGACCAACTCTCTTGAACTGTCAGGACTGTCTTATGAAGAAAGACTGGATAGACTTGGTTTATACTCTCTAGAATTTAGGAGATTGAGAGGGGATCTTATAGAAACTTACAAAATTCTTAAGGGGTTGGACAGGCTAGATGCAGGAAGATTGTTCCCGATGTTGGGGAAGTCCAGGACAAGGGGTCACAGCTTAAGGATAAGGGGGAAATCCTTCAAAACCGAGATGAGGAGAACTTTTTTCACACAGAGAGTGGTGAATCTCTGGAACTCTCTGCCACAGAGGGTAGTCGAGGCCAGTTCATTGGCTATATTTAAGAGGGAGTTAGATGTGGCCCTTGTGGCCAAGGGGATCAGAGGGTATCGAGAGAAGGCAGGTACGGGATACTGAGTTGGATGATCAGCCATGATCATATTGAATGGCGGTGCAGGCTCGAAGGGCCGAATGGCCTACTCCTGCACCTAATTTCTATGTTTCTATGTTTCTATGAACCTTGAATCTCTTGAATTGGCTCAGAAAAGTACAGCTGCCCTTGGTACAGTTTATAATCTGTTTCTTTGTGAGCTGTTTTCAAGTTATTATGGGCCAATCCTCTCCGTGGATTGTCACCTTGTCGTGGTGGAGAAGCTTGTGTGGACCTGAGATCCTGAGAGCGATGCCGTCTGGAGCTATGCTTCTGGTAGGGCCACACATGGCCGTAAGGTCGAGAGGGAGGTCTCTGACAAAATACAATCCAACTAAGACCTTAACGATGGAACAGGCAGAGGATGATGGCTGACATTAGTGGTGTGTCACAACGGCTGGGAAGGCGGATGAAGGCTGCAGCCGAAAAGGGTCTCCGGTCATCTTGTACTCCATGCCACTGGATCCTGACCCAGATCTGTCAAGGACCGTGGCTGTCTGTGCACCAGTCTCCCCTCATTAAACAAAGGCACGCACAGGGGTCCTCCATATAGGGAATAACACCCTGGAGACTCAGTTGCTTATACGCTATCCTTCTTGAAATAGTTTGCACAAACAATCCCTTTTGAAACTATTATATAACTATGAAAAAACTTTTCCTTAATCTCATAGGTTCTTTGTAACCTCAGTGTAACATTTTACATAATAAACACCCCCAATCTCTGATCTGGTGGGTATGCTGTCAACTCCAACTTGTACCTAACCATGCCTGTTTTGTTCTATGAGTTCATTCACATAAAATGCTACCCTCTTGTCAGATATGACTGAGAGATCCAGACAGAGATTGTGTAAAGACTGTGCTCTTTGTGCTGAAATCGGTGTCATAAGCATGGCTAACTTAAGGGTAACTGCTCCAACGTTAGGGATACAGCTGATGATAATCTGCATAAAAATTTACATGGATTACATACATTCCACACTACTTTATATCTAGCCATTAGAGTGTTTCAGCGGATGGGAACCAATCATTTATTGTCCCACTTATAGTACTAGATACAATGACAAAGTAGTACGAGCAGTGTTAATTACGCTAACATAATCGCTTCTCTAAAAACCCAAACTGAAAGAAAACCAGAAACCTCTGCTACTTCTATAGCTCACATATGTCTCTTCCCAAACTTTCCATACAACCATGCAGTGATAGATGCACGAAAAATAGGTTAAGCTCGCCATCGCTCGTGTCTTCGAGCAAATATAAGAGCTTCTTTCAGCGGACTTATTTACAATGGAATCCATGGTTGAGTAGGCCAATTTGGCACTACTATAATTCATGTTGCCTCGTCTTGAATTATCTTAGGAGGCATCTACAGATAAATACCCTGAGTCTTATCTGTGGGTAGGGTCTGAGACATATCTGCAGAGTTTATGACAAAACCTAAATATGTAATAGATAATGCCAGCTCCAGTATGGACTTTCCTGGATGAATAACAAACCCTAGATATTCTAGGAGTGCCTTGGTTGCTGAAACAGCTAACTCTGTGACTGACACCTGATCTCTTCACTACAATAAGCATATCCTCTATAACCTCCATGACAAAATGTCCTTTAGATCTGAGTAGGAAAACATTGAATTTAGAATCTTTGTAAATAGCCTAGGGCTGAAATCAACCCCTTAAGTAGAGGCTAAAATTTTCACAATTGGCCTTGCCAGATAAACCTCAGATATATCCTGTGACTCTCCTGTATTGAATCTTATAACCATTTACGATTTGTAAAATGAAAACATCGGAGGTTATCTGTCCCCATCTGTTGTTGAACCATCTCAACCAATCTCCGACTTGAATATCGTCAGCACATCTCATGCGACTGATGGAATAATATTTGCATACCTCAAAGGCCTGCACCTCATTGTCGCTTTGCTGTCCATGACGAGACTGCAGCTGAGTTCCCTCTACTGACCTTGCAAATGGCGTAATCCTTCTTTGAGTCCTTTCACAGTTGCCTACCAAAACAGTCACATCTAACAGTAG
Source organism: Leucoraja erinaceus (assembly GCF_028641065.1). NCBI lineage: Eukaryota > Metazoa > Chordata > Chondrichthyes > Rajiformes > Rajidae > Leucoraja > Leucoraja erinaceus. The sequence continues at coordinate 57,847,779 of NC_073377.1, forward strand.
TGACAAAAAGCCCAGTAATGATTCTTGTTCTGCCTTGACAAGCAAAGAAAAACTATCAAAATAATATCCTATTAACACATACATAACGCACGATTTGGCTCTAAGGCTTGGCATCTCCTGGTTTGATGTTCAAATCACAAGATCATAGTCAAATACCCTTCTTTTAAAGGATGTAAAATTCCAGTTTCCGTAAATGCAGTTGGTATCCTTTTATATGAAATTGACTCCACCATGAATTTTAAACAGTTTTTGTGATCAGATATAATAAACGCAGCTTAATTTTAGTGGTACTTTATTATTAATCTCCGTGAGCATTGTAATTAAAAATGAACAACTTAGCAATTAGAATGCCAGATCAATTTCAATTAACCAATATGTTATGTAAGATAAAATATTATTATAACAATAATTAATAGGTGACAAAAATCTTCTTATTTTATGTTGCAATATACAGTATATTATAATATACATTGACTTGCTTCACTTAAATAAAACTAATGCTATCACAAGAATCAAATTTACGATTGGCAATTTGTCTCATACGTATGTGTAACATCCTCAACACGTACTCACGTACATGTAACATGTATGTGTAACAACTGACATATCTGACATTAATTTACCCATCTACAGTGTGTGCTGTTAACCATGACAGGTTTGGATGTATAAATTTGCAACGGCAACCGACTAGATAAAGAATTAGCTTCATTGAAAGAAACAGAGAGTGGTGGCAGGATTTTGTTTTTTGGACTAGAGGTCATCAATTTGGATGAGAATGTACAGGGGCATGATTAGTAAATTTCCAGATGACACTAAAATATGAAGAATCATAGACAGTGAAGATGGTTATCAAGAATTATAGTGGGATCGTGATCAGCTGGGTAAGTGGACCGAGGAATAGTGAATATAGTTTTATTCCAATAAATGGGAGGTGTTGCATTTTGGGAAGTCAGCCCAGGGCAGGATCTTCGCAGCGAATGGTATAGCCCTGGGGAGTGTTTAGTTTAGTTCAGTTTAGAGATACAATGCAAAAATAGGCCCTTCAACCCACAGAGTCCGCGCCGACCACATTAACATACCGTGGACAATTTACAAATTTTACCAAGCAAATTAACCTGCAAACCTGTATGTCTTTGGACTGTGGGGGAAAACCAGAGCTCTCAGGGAAAACCCACACACGGGAACGGGGAGAATGCACAAACTTCTTAATAACATGCGCCCATAGTCAGGATCGAACCCACATCTCTAGCAATGTAAGGCAGCAACTCTACTGCTGCGCCACCATGTGTTGTAAAGCAGAGTAATCTCGGAGTACAAGTACATGGTTCCCTGGAACTAGCGGCACAGGAATATAGAGTGGTGAAGAAGGTGTTTAATACATTGGCCTTCATCAGTCAGAGATTTAAGTATAGAAGTTTGAACATTACGTTATAGTTGTACAAGACATTGCTGAAGCCGCACTTGGAATACTGTGTTCATTTTTGGTCACTATTCTCTAGGAAAGATGCCATTAAGCTGGAACGAAAGCAGAAAGATTTACAAGGATGTTGCCAGGACTCGATGTCTAACTATTGGGAGAGGTTGGGTAGGCTAGAACTTTATTCCTTGGAGTGCAGGAGGCTGAGCGGTTATCTTATACAGTGATATGAAATCATGAGGGGAATAGATGGGGTGAATTTGCAGAATCTTTTTTCCCCAGGGTAGGAGAATTAAGAAACTACACAGCATACATTTAAAGTGAGAGGGAGAGGATTTAAAAATAACTTTGGGGGCAATTTTTAGTTCACACATAGGTGGGTACATAGAATGAGGTTCCAGTTTAAGTAGTTGAGGCAGGTACAATAACAACATTTAAAACACATGTTGGTATATGAATAGGAATGGTTCTGAAGAATACGGGCCAAATATGAGCAAATGGGACTAACTTAGATAGGCCACCTCGGATGAGTTGGTGCAAAGGATCTGTTTCCATGTTGTATGATTTTATAACTCTAGAAACTGGATATTTAAGTATACAATGTCTTGAAGCCAAAATACTGCAAGATACATTTTGTCTTCCTGCCAATTCACAACACCTGCAATCTTCCCAATATATCCTTGTTCTTAGCTGACTCTGGGAACCCAAGTTTAACCTCCCATGTCTGACTATATAATTGTTCAGCTGTCAACCAATTTGTGGAAATTACAGTTGAGAAGTGAATACTTAGCAGACTTGCATGGCTCTCCTTTGTCCTCTGCTACACAGGTGTTGAATGGATTAATTTATCCACTAAAATAATGGATAATGGGACGTTTTAACCTTTGGACCACTAACTGTGCTCACAGTAATTACCATACTGAAGTCTTGCACTTTTCTTCATCAATGTATCCAGAAAATTATCAAGGCTTCTGCAGAAATAGAAATCCTCCAGTGAATCACATCGCTCCCAGCTGTAGTAAAGCAATTGCTCCAATTTCAACTTTCCATTATCATAATTCTAAACAAATATATGTTGCATTCCACAACATTAAAGCTCTCAGATAGAGTTACCACTATATTCTTTAGAGAAATAAAATTGAAAATTAATTTTAAAGACAGGCATCACTTTCACACCAACGCATAGTTCACTGCCAAGAAACATATTAACACCTGACTTTAAGAGAACTAATAGATATAATTCCCAAACATTGGAGACAAAGGGAACTGCAGATGCTGATTTTTTTTTTTAAGTGCTGGAGTAATTCAGGCGGCATCTCTGGAGAATACGGATAGGTGATAATTTGGTTTGGGACTTCAGCTCCCTCCATTATTCCCTCCATTGATAATGTCTGATCCGTTGAGTTACTCTAACACTTGGTGCTTGTTTTGTATCCACAAATGATGGTTGTTAGAGCTAAGAAATGACATAATAATAATAATAATAATAATAATAATTATAATAATAATAATAATAATAATAATAATAATAATAATAATAATAATCATATATGTTATTGTCATTGCACATAAGTGCAACAAGATTTTGTATGCAGCTTCCATCTGATGTCATAACTTAAATAACTAATAACATTTAGATTTAGATACCCCAAGATACATTATGGCCACAGATGGCATTGGAATTTAGATTTAGATACCCCGAGATACATTATGGCTACAGAAGGCATTGGAAGAAATTGTGGAAATAATTGCAACTTTAGGGCGGCATAGTGGTGCAACAGTAGAGTTGCTGCCTTACAGCGCCAGAAACCTGAGTTTGATCCTAACTACAGGTGCTGACTGTATAGAGTGTGTATGTTCTCTGCCACAGAAGACAGTGGAGGCCAATTCACTGGATGTTTTCAAGAGAGAGTTAGATTTAGCTTTTGGAGGGTTAAAGGAATCAAGGGATACGGGGAAAAAGCAGAACGGGGTACTGATTTTAGATGACCAGCCATGATCATATTGAATGGCGGTGTTGGCTCGAAGGGCCGAACGGCCAACCCCTGCACCTATTTTACTATGTTTCCATGATCTTCCTATTACCATCTAGGATTTCTCCGGGTACACCGGTTTCCTCCCACACTCCAAAGACGTACAAGTTTGTAAGCTAATTGGTTTTGGTAAAAATTGTAAATTACCCTTAGTTTGTAGGATAGCATTAGTGTATGGTGTGATCACTGGTCGGTGCGGACCAGGTGGGCTGAAGGGCCTGTTTCTATGTTATTATCTCTTTAGTTCTTGAATAAATATGGCAGTATCCAAGAGATTTAGAGTGGATGAAATATTCAGTTTTCTAAGGGAGGGGGGCAGAAAGCCCTCCAGGAACATTAACTAAATAAAATCATAGGACGAAAAGGTAACCATATAACAATTACAGCACGAAAACAGGCCAACTTGGCCCTTCCAGTCCGTGCCGTACATTTATTCTCCCCTAGTCCCATCTACCTGCACTCAGACCATAACCCTCCATTCCTTTCCTGTCCATATACCTATCCAATTTATTTTTAAATGATAAAATCGAACCTGCCTCCACCATTTCCACTGGAAGCTCATTCCACACAGCTACCACTCTCTGAGGAAAGAAGTTCCCCCTCATGTTACCCCTAAACCTCTGTCCCTGAATTCTCAAGTCATGTCCTCTTGTTTGAATCTTCCCTACTCTCAATGGGAAAAACTTATCAGGAAAAGCGTAGCAGGGCTCAAACCTCAATGACTTTGATGCAGTATTCTGAAAGGTTCTGTGACTTCATGCCCATGGTTCAGATCACTGAATGAATCTTTTACAAGTTGTAATTGTATATTCATTTCTCTCTCTGGCAGTTCATTCCAGATATGGACCACTCCCTGAATGAAAAAAAAAAATCTTAAATCTCTCCCAGCCTATAACATCTAGTTTTTAAATCCTTTAACCTGTGAAAAATACTGTGAGCATGTATCTTATCCATATCCCTCCTAATATTGTACACCTCAATAAGGTCACCCCACAACCACATGCTCCAAAGAAAAATGTCCCAGCCTATTCAACCTCTCCCAAGAACTCAGGCGCGCAAATAATATCCTGGTGAATCTTTTTCCATCCTTTCCAGCTTGATGATGTCCTTCCTGCAGCTGGGTAACTGGAGCAGCACATTGTATGCAGTAGGCAGTTTGCAGTAGGAGTCAAGGAAAGGGCGTTCACATTGCACCCCTGTTTCCACCAATCTTCCCACCACTGGAAGCACAAGAAGAGCAAGACACCACAGAATGCAGATGTCGAGAAGTGTGTTCAGCTTTGACTAAACAATTTCTAATCTTATGATATGGACTCAATCAGAAGTATGCAGTATAAATAAAAAATAATATATGCCACATTGTTACATTCCCCTCAGCTAAAAATGAACCATTCTACATTTCTACGGCTCATCCGTGGCTAAAGGCGGCTCAACCATAGCTAACGAGGGAAATCAAGGATCAAGAAGACAAGTCAAGAGAGTTTTATTGTCATGTGTCCCAGATAGGACAATTAAATTCTTACTGGGTGCAGCACAACAGAATATGTAAACATAATACAAAATGGAAGATAAAAGTTAAGTGTGTCTATAGACCATAGGCCATATCTACACAATTAATAAACAGATGAAGTGCAATAATAATAATAATAATAATAATAATAATAGACTGTTATTGTTCAGAGCTTATTTGATGTTGTGTTTAATAGCCTGATGGCTTGGGGAAGAAGCTGTTCCAGAACCTGGATGTTAGAGATTTCAGGCTCCTGTACCTTCTTCCCGATAGCAACCTGATGGTGAGATGAGTGTGTGGCAAGGATGGTGTGGGTCTTTGATGATGTTGCCAGCCTTTTTGAGGTAGCAACTGTGGAAGATCCCTTCGATGGTGGGGAGGTCAGAGACGGTGATGGACTGGGCAGTGGTCACAACTTTCTGCAGTCTTTTCTGCTCCTGGATGTTCAAGTTGCCAAACCAGACCACAATGCAGCCAGTCAGTATGCTCTCTACTGTGCACCTGTAGATGTTCAAGGGAATCCTCCTTGACATACCGATTCTCTGTAAATCCAAGGAAAAGGCATATAAATAAGCCAAAGGAAGCAGAGGACTGGGAGCAATTTACAACTCAACAGACAAAGCCAAAGGGGTTAATTACAAGGGGGGTGGGGGGAAGCATGAGAGAAAGCTTGCGGGGAATATAAAAGCCTACTCTAAAAGCTTCTTTATGTAAAAGGAAAAGATTAGTGAACACAAATGTAGGTCCCTTACAATCAGAGACAGATGCATTTATAATGGGAAACAAGGAAATGGCAGAACAGTTAAACTAGTACTAGTACTTCTGTCTTCACTAAGGAAGACACAAACAATCTCCCGGAAACACAAGGGGACCGAGGATCTTGTGGGAGGGAGGAACTGAAGCAAATCCATTCCTTCTCTCCAGAGATGCTGCCTGTCCTGCTGAGTTACTCCAGCATTTTGTGTCTATCTTCTGTGTAAACCAGCATCTGCAGTTCCTTCCTACACAATATTCTAAGTAGGGTCTCACTAGTCACTTGTACAGTTGCCCCTTATTTGTACTCAATACTCTTCCCAATGAAGGCAAGCATACCAAATGCCTTCTTTACCACACTATCTACCTGACCAGCCATCTTTAGGGAACCATATACCTGCGCTCCCAGATCTCCCTGTTGTGCAACACTCTCCAGGGCTCTACCATTTACTGTGTAAATCCTGCCCAGGTGTCAGATGCCAAACTGCAACCAACACCTCATACTTGTCAGGGCACAATTCCAATACATATTAATTGGTCAACCTTCCCAACTGATCTAGATCTTGTTGTAAAGTTAGATAGCCTTCTTCACTGTTCACTATACCGCCAACATTTGTGTTCTGCAAATAGACTAACAATGTTAAATACATTGTTGTCCAAAGCCCCAATGTGTATCACAAACGGCAGCAGACTCTGCACCAACCCCTGTGGCACTCCACTGGTACCGGCCTCCCATTAGAAAAACAATCCTCCACAACTACCCTTCACATCTTTTCCACACATCAATTTTAAATCCAATATGTTTGCACACCTTGTATGCCAGACTACCCTCTCTTACCTGCAGCCCTATCACTCCTGTAGTGTCTACATTCTGATTCACCTGACAGTCCTGCCCTCTTTCTGTCAATGCTATCATATCCCAGTCCAATGAACCCAGTCCAGTACGGGTGTCAAGGGTTATGGGGAGAAGGCAAGAGTATGGGGTTATGAACAAAATATTGAATGGCGGAGTAGACTTGATGGGCTGAATGGCCTAATTCTGCTCCTATTACATCACCTTTGTCCAGAGATTTACATCATTGGCTCTTGAGACTTTATACAATGTGACCTAAATATAAAAATCAGCAATACCTTTGAGTCGATGCAGCATCCTCCATTTAATTCATTAAAACTCTCTTCAGGTGCAACATGGCTGTCCCCATCACATATCAAAACACCCTGCCTGCTTTGTTTCACAACTACGTTACAAAGCTAAATTTGATATGTGCCATTTGAGGAGAAATGGGTGCGAATGATCAAAGGTTTACTCAAAGACGGAGGTGATGGGAGCCAAATAAATGCAGTATAGTGCCACAGTCAGAAAATGGCAGCACAATTAATACCTGGAACCATAAGAAATTCATTTCACCACTGGTGAATGAAACAGGATCTTTATCCAGCATCTTGAAGGAACAAATGGAAGCAAAGAGGCAGAAAGGCATGAAATGGTGGGTGGAGTGTGGAAAACTAAAGAGCTAAGATATTGAAGAAGAATGCTTGTTGTGGAAGTGAGAATTAAAAAAAGAATGGAAATCTAACTAAACTCTGGGTGCTAAAACGAGGGAAATGATAAAAGGTGAAATAGATATGAAAGGGACACAGAAGAAGGAAATAAAAGTAACGAGACTAAGTGGGACCCGTTTGGTCCCTGTCATCCCTCCCTCCATAACCCCTCTCCCCTCCCTTCACACCTTCTCTCCCTCTATCCTCCCTCCTCCCTCATGCTCCCTCCTCACCTCCCCCACTTTCTCCTCCCTCTCTCTCCCTACCCCCTCCTCTCCCTCAAACCCCCCACTATCTCGAGGTTGCCGTTCCTCTCCCTACTTGCATGCCACGGAGGAGCATCAACCATCGGCGCCCTCAGAGCCAGGCTCAGCGCCCAGGCCTCGGGATCCCCGGCAGGCAGGCAGGCGGGCGATGGTGAGGGAAAAGGCATCACCGTCCTGGCCGTGACTGACAGGAGAGGAGACTAATCTGCGCATGAGCAGTTTTAAGATACTTAAACCTTAATAACATTTAAAATATACCATTTAAAATATAGGGTGCAGAGAAGCTTTACGAGGATGGTACCAAGACTCATGGGGTCCGAGCTATAGGGAGAGGTTGAGTAGGCTGGGCCTTTATTCCTTGGAGTGCAGGAGGATGAGGGGTGATCATATAGAAGTGCATAAAATCATGAGAGGAATAGATCAGGTAGATGCACAGAGTCTCTCGCCCAGTGTAGGTGAATCGAAGACCGGAGGACATAGGTTTAAGGTGAAGGGGAAAATATTTAATAGGAATCTGGTAACCTTTTCACACAAAGGGTGGTGGGTGTATGGCATGAGTTGCCGGAGGAGGTTGTTGAGGCAGGGACTATCCCAACGTTTAAAAATCAGTTAGACAGGCACATGGATAGGACAGGTTTGGAGGGATATGGGCCAATTGCAAGCATTTTGGCCGGTGTGGGCAAGTTGGACTCTAAATCAAATTTATTTTGTCTGACTCGGTGGTACTGGTAAACCTATCCAAAAAAAGTGTGGAAACATTTTGTTAGATGCTGATCTGAAAAATAATTGAAACTATATCAGTTATCAGATATTAGGGTCGCACAGAGGCAGAGCAGCAGAGTATCTGCTTACAATGCCAGAGACCAGGGTTCGATCCCGAATACAGATACTGTCTGTACGTTTATGGGTTTTCCCCTTGATCACGTGGGTTTTCTCCAGGTACTCTGGTTTCCTCCCACATCCCAAAGACGTATAGATTTAAACCAGCATCTGCAGTTCTTTCCTACAGATTTGGAGGTTAATTGGCATCTGTAAATTGAACATTTTCCCAAGTGTGTAGGGTAGTGCTAGTGTATGGTTGCCATGGAATCAATCAGTGGGCTGAAGGGCCTGTTTCCCTGCTGTTTCTCCAAACTCTATATAAACCATTAATAATGTGTTTGAACTTCCATTTTCTCTAGCAAATTGATGTTCCTTCCATTCTATCCTCAAGCTTTTAGGGGATATTTGGAAAAAGTACCTTTATCTTCTCACTCCCTTTTCACCCTGTTAATTAGTTTGTCTGCAGCTCTATTTGCAGCCGCTCTATTTTTAAACCAATTCTATATTTTATTAACTCTCAAGCTAGTGCAAAAGCATGCGGCAGTGTAACAATACATTACTAATAGAAAACAGTGGGCAAGTATCAAACATTGAAGGCAGTAACTGACATTAAATATGCAGCCCCAAATGATATCTGAAAAACCTTCCTGTATTTCATTTTGGTGACAATGCATTCTTATGGCTTTCCGAGTTCATGGGAATGGCAGTAAGTCAGAATGTATGATGGAAACTCAGTTTCCATTTATTAAAAGCAAATATGAAAAACTTAAGTCAATATTTATTGTCAAATTGCAAGCAGGAATTAATTGAGAATATCCACAGAGGAGCAACATTGGTAAATTACATAGGGGATGCAGAAATGGAACACTGTGAAAGTAAACTTTGCAGACAAACCATGTCAGAGGCTGAGGGGCAGAGAATTGCTGGCCTTCACTGCGTTAAATTGAGGGTGTTCACAATTCATATGTTCTTGGAACAGAATTAGGCCATTCGGCCCATCAAGTCTACTATTCAATCATGGATGATCTATCTTTCCCTCTCAATCCGATGCTCCTGCCTTCACCCCATAACCTCTGATGCCCTGACTAATCAAGAATGTATCTATCCCTGCCTTAAAAATATCCATTGACTTGGCCTCCACGGCAGTCTGTGGCAATGAATTCCACAGATTCACCACCCACTAACTAAAGAAATTCCTCCTCATCTTCTTGTGAAGGAAATAAAACAGAGTGGTCGTGAATCATAGCAGAAGCAGTCCTGTCCTTCATCCTAACAGCCTTCACCCTTGCCCCTGTGCACTTACTAACACTTTTGAAAGTCTCCCACTTTTCAGTCATCCCCTTACCTGTGAATAGACCTCCCCAATCAATCACTACATTCCAAAATTGCCCACACCCCAAATTAGAGTCATACATAGAGTCATACAGCATGGAAACAGGCCCTTCGGCCCAACTTGCCCAGGTTGGAACTTTAGGACCTTAACTTGTGAGCGAGTTTACTTTAGTTTAACTTGTTATTATTGTCACATGTACCAATGTAGCAAAACCCTTATTGGTCAGGTGCTATCCAGTCAGAGATAAGACTATACAATCAAGCCATCCACAGTGAACAGATATAAATTAAAACATTTTAGTGCAAGATAAATTCCAGTAAAGTCCGATTAAAGATAGTTTGAATGTCTCCAATGAGGTAGATGGTAGGTCAGGACCAGTCTCTAGCTGGTGATAGGCTGATTCAGTTGCCTGATAACAGCTGGGAAGAATTCGCCTAATATTGTTCTCTTAGTTCTATCCTTTCTAATGACTACTTTAAACCTAATAGAATTATGGTCACTGATCCCAAAGTGTTCCCTCACTGACACTTCAGTCACTTGCCCTACCACATTCCCTAAGAGGTACAATCTCGCACTCTCTCTAGTAGGGCCCTCTATATATACTGGTTAACAAAGCATTCTTGGACATTTAATTAATTCCAATCCATCCAAACGCTTTACACTATGGGATACCCAGTCTATATTAGGGGAGTCGCAATCTCTCACTAATACAATCCTATTATTTTTGCAACTATTTGCAATCTGCAAAATGTAGGATGGAAACTCAATTTTCATTAATTAAAGACAAATATAGAAAACTTGTCAATACTTATTGTCAAATTGCAACCACAAATTAATTGAGTATAACCACAGAGGAACAATATTGGAAATTTACATTGTGGATACAAAAACAGAGCATACAGTGAAAGTAAAAAGTAGAAAGTAAAACATGAAGTCTTTCATATAGGGGGAACTATTTTCACACAGAGGGTGATGGGTATATGGAATGAGCTGCCAGAGAAGGTAGTTAAGGCAGGTACTATAACAACTTTTAAAATACATTTGGACAGATATACAGATAGGAAAGGTTTAGATTCCGGAAGAGGTGGTGCTGTTAACAGCTGCGGCTCGCGTGCAGTCCGTCTGTCTTTACTTTTTTTTTTGTTGCTTTTTTTGTCTTGTTTTGGCTACGTTTTAGTTTATTAGGTTGTATTATGGGGGGTGGGGTGAAACATGTTTTGTTGTCTCTCCCTTCAGGAGAATGCAACTTTTCGTGTCGTATCCCCCTTCCCTGCCTCCATCTGCGCTGAGGCCTAATGGCGGAGCTGGCGGTCTCCAACCTGCGACCGACATCGAGGCTCCGGAGGCAGAGCCAGCCAGGACTTACCAACGCGGGGGCTGGCCGACTTCGGGGCTGAGGCAGCGGTGGCCCGACTCGCTGATGCGGCGTTCCAGCTTTCGGCAGCGGCCCGGAGCTGAGACTGCGGGACTCGGAGCTGAGGCAGCGGGACTCGGAGCTGGGGCAGCGGGACTCGGAGCTGTTGCAGCGGGACTCAGAGCTGATGCAGCGGGACTCGGAGCTGGGGCAGCGGGACTCGGAGCTGGTGCAGCGGGACTCGGAGCTGATGCAGCGGGGCTCGGAGCTGAGGCTGCTTGACTCGGAGCTGTTGCAGCGGGACTCGGAGCTGATGCTGCGGGACTCGGAGCTGAGGCTGTGGCGGGCCGACTCGGAGTGGAGACGGCGTTCTGGCTTTCGACAGCGGCGACATCACCACGGAGGTCCGCTGGACTGGAGAGCGGCATCTTCAGCCTGGATCGATCGCCTCAGCGCAGAGGGAGAACAAGGAGGGAAGAGACAGAGACTAAGACTTTTGCCTCCATCACAGTGAGGAGGTGCTTGGTGAACTCACTGTGGTGGATATTAATTTGTGTTTATTGTATGTTTTGTTATTTATTGTTACTGTGTATGACTGCAGGCAACGTAATTTCATTCAGATCGAAAGGTCTGAATGACAATAAAGGAATCAAATTCAATTCAAATTCAAATTCAATCAAATTCAAATTCAAATTCAAATTCAAATTCAAATTCAAATTCAAATTCAAATTCAAATTCAAATTCAAATTCAAATTCAAACTAGTGGGATATTGGTTAAATGCAGATAGGTGGGACTAGACTAGATGGGGCATATTGGTTGGCATGGCAAGTTTGGCCACAGCGCCCATTTCAATGCTGTATAAATCTATGATTATTTGACTCAATGTGGATTCCAGGCAGATGTACCATGTCAGAGGCTGAAGGGTGGTAGATTACTGGCCTTGAAAATGTTAAAATGAGAGTTAAGGAGATATAATGGAGTAATGACTCGATGCAGAAATTGTCCTTTTCCTGCCACATTATCAGCAGTGTTTCCTGTGCTCCAATATGCTTCTGAAACGTAAGCGAGCTACATCAGGCATCTCAAGGCATTGAACATAAACCAGTAACATTGCTTCTGGAATATCCTCCAAATTTGGGGGGCCACAGTGGCACAGCGGTGCAGTTTCTGCCTTACAGCACCAGAGAACTGGGTTCAATCCTGACTGTGGGTACTATACGGAATTTGTACATTCTCCCTGTAACCTGCATGGGTTTTCTCCAGGAGTTCCAGTTTCCTCCCACACTCCAAAGATGAACAGATTTGTAAGTTAATTTGGCTTTGGTAAAAATTGTAAAATTGCCCCTAGTGTGTAGGGTAGTGCTAGTGTACAGGGATCACTTGTCAGCGCAGACTCGGTGGGCCATCTCAGCCCTATAAGTCCTTGCCGAACAATTATTTGCCCCTAGTCCCATCTACCTGCACTCAGACCATAACCCTCCATTCCTTTCCCATCCATATACCTATCTAATTTATTTTTAAATGATAAAATCGAACCTGCCTCCACCACTTCCACTGGAAGCTCATTCCACACCGCTACCACTCTCTGAGTAAAGAAGTTCCTCCTCATGTTACCCCTAAACTTCTGTCCCTTCATTCTGAAGTCATGTCCTCTTGTTTGAATCTTCCTTACTCTCAATGGGAAAAGCTTGTCCACGTCAACTCTGTCTATCCCTCTCATCATTTTAAAGACCTCTATTAAGTCCCCCCTTAACCTTCTGCGCTCCAGAGAATAAAGACCTAACTTATTCAACCTTTCTCTGTAACTTAGTTGCTGAAACCCAGGCAACATTCTAGTAAATCTCCTCTGTACTCTATTTTCTTGACATCCTTCCTATAATTGGGCGACCAAAATTGTACACCATACTCCAGAATTGGTCTCACCAATGCCGTACAATTTTAACATTACATCCCAACTTCTATACTCAATGCTCTGATTTATAAAGGCCTGCACACCAAAAGCTTTCTTTACCACCCAAAATACATGAGATTCCACTTTCAGGGAACTGTGCACAGTTATTCCTAGAACCCTCTGTTCAACTGCATTCCTCAATTCACTACCATTTACCATGTGCGTCCTATTTTGATTTGTCCTGCCAAGATGTAACACCTCACACTTATCAGCATTTACTAGAAGGATAAGTCATCCAAAGCTAACATCCTTGTCAAAACCAACAACTCCAGCATTGCGGCCCTAGTTACTCCCCATTGATATTTTTGGCATGCATGACACTAACTCCTGAAAGAAACTCAATTTTGAGCTTTGTTATCAGAGGACATTGGCAGTTACACAGAGAAAGAAAATCTCAAGGATGTGCTCAAAGCTCCTTTGAAGAAATGAAACATACCAATTGATTATTGGAAATATTTGACCCATGTTTGACCATTCTACTGGAGAAGGAAAAGTTTGTTACCATAAAACCATAAGATATAGGAGCAGAGTCTACTCAACCATTCAATCATGCCTAATGTAGTTCACTCACTCAACCCCATTCTCTTGTCTTCTCCGCTTTATGGCATTGAGAATCTCAAGACCATGCATTGGGGTGTAAATGAGCCCCATATAAGGTAGTGGCACGAGTGTGCTACCTCACAATCTATCCACCAAACCTTTCCTCCCATGTGATTCATCTTAGAAAGGGTGTGCTCTTCCAACAATGGCCTCATTGGCCACCTCAGAACCTACAACGCTGAAGAGGAGGCATGTTATCTCCAATTCTGAATACCCGCCTTAGTTAAAGAAGAGCATATTTCGCATGAAACCAGGAAAAAATAAAGCTCAAGAATGGCCTCAGTATAAATGTTGACACTGGTGGAATTAATGGTCATTTTTGTATTGGAGCCGCATTAAATCTTATACCACCATGGCCAGACTTTTGTTGATTTTATGTCTGTGACAATGAGAGAAGATTTCTGCGTTGGCCAAACCATCTGCCCCCTTTCTGAGTTGTGTATTTATATGAAATCCTTTATGAACCTTGAGACATCTGCATATGCTTTACAGCCAATGAAGAACAGTTCTTCAGTCTGAAGAAAGGTACCGACACAAAACCTATCCCTGTCCTTAAGAGATGTTGCCAGAGATGCTGTCTAACCTGCTGAATTACTCCAATGCCTTCTGTTTTTCTTTACAACTAATTTTTGAACCTAAGTTGGTTTCCTGAAATGCGAAATCAGCCACAATCCATTTGACCAAAAATATCTCACATCAAGAAGTTGTCAGTGTTGAGTTACTGCTTCGGTGAATGTTGATTCAACAACACGAATGTATTTTAAATGTATACATCCATGGCCATTTGTTATTTGCACGGGAGGATAGGAGCATGCAGAGTGGTTGTGGTACCTGTCCTTGATGCACGGGGGTTACATTTTTTAACAATATTTCACTATTTAATTTTTGCATTTTATGATCATTGGTTACAAATTCCAGTCGATTTATATTTCATCTTGGTAACACATATTGAACTAAAAAGCAATATTCCAGGCATTTCTGTCAAAAGATTTCAATAATGCCTTTACATACTGCAATCAAAATAATGTTGATTAACAAATTTTGCGATTATGCTTCAAAAACCATTTTCTGTGATCTGGAATATTTTGGCTGTTCAAGTGCCTAAATATTATTGTTGTTGCACATGCTTTAAGTAAATTTACAAAATGCCAACAAGGTGGTCTGCAATCTTTGCAGGGCGAGGTAAATCAGATGAGAACAATGACGGCAGATGGACAAGCTGCTTGGTTACAGAATTGAAAATAGATATCTGTAAAAAAAGGAACAATTCAATTGGATCTTGGATGACCTCATTGCTTTACTTGAAAGCTTTTGTCTCCATGCACATTGGAACCGATGTAAGAAGCATAAACTTCTATTTTATATGTATGGATAAAAGAGAGTGTTCTTTATTTAGTAATAAGGAAAATATGCAGGTTTCCAGATGGGGTGAGACTACGTTTTTTTTGTCATAATCTGCTTTCACTTTATGATAAGAAAATAGGATACCCCTTTGGGGCAGAACAATATCCTAAACCATCTGTCCTACTCAAAATACCTCTTCCCACATTTTATGAATTACCCATTCAAGTATCTCTAATCGTCTTCCTATAGGAAATTTTCATTTAATTTTACCCTATTACCTAAGCTATTAGCAGCTGGTACAGTCATTCAAAATTTGGTCTATGAAATATGATCTCAAAACTTTATTGAATCTGACGTGTAAAGTTGAGAAATGAATGTTTTCTTTAAAAGTATTTTTCTATTGTTTTTCCATGGGATTTTAACGATTCAGTCAAGGGCAATATTTATTGCCCGTTCCTAATAGTCCTTGAGAAATCCTCTTAAGCTGCTGGAGTCCACTATTCAAGAGAAATACTGACTAATTCTTGTCTTTTTTAAACACTGCCTTTTCTAACATGAAGGGAGCGAAGCATCTTAGAAATGTTGGAAACATCTGGCTGCCGAGTTTTCTGTTGTTATTTAAGTTTGATGTGGTCTGTGTGTTTTTGTCCTTGAAGGCTGAAATGAGGCAAAAATAAATCACAGTTTGAAGTATAATTAAAAGATTGATGTGACAAATATGCAGCAGGCAGAGAGGATGATGTGGATCACGCACACTGATGCCACAGCACATGAACCCAGCCTGGTCATGCCGTGTGCTCTGAGGATGTAGTTGTCCAACATTGCTTCAAGGTAAAACAGATTTACTCAATCTCAAGCAGTTGACATGGGAGCAGGAGCTGAAACACAAATAATGAACATGGACAAGCAGTCATTTTAACCTGGACATCACAATCAAGCGTAATACATAATTAATTTAATGCAAATTAGCAGCACCATGTTCCATTCGACTGCAGATTATTCAAATCACAGCATTACTGAAATTTAACTTTGCTATTTAACTGGAGCAGAGAGCACGGCATCAAAGACTTAGACATTTGCCTCCAGAAACATTTAGTGATTCTGATCTCATCAGAGTGTAAGCCAAAATCTGCGGTAGCTCTGTCAGAGAAAAAAAAGTTATGCTCTTTCCATCTTTAATCTTGAAGTTCAAAATGAAAATAAATTGATAAGTATCCTGTATCAACCAGTTGGGAAGGACTGCAGTGGTTCACAAAGACGGCTCACCATCACCTTGTCTTGCTTAATTAGAGAAGGGCAATAGATCTTGGTCTTGCCATTGAAATACCAAACACACCACCCACAAACGGATCTGTTTCATTAAGTATTTTTAGTTCAGAGGGAATACCAAATGATGGAAAGGAAATGGAGGAGTACATTTGCAGGCAAATTCCAGGAAAATGCAAGGAACACACTGTGTGCGCTTTAACGATTACACCATGGACTGGTATAAAGGGTGGGGCAAAGAAGAACAAGAATTCCTTAAAGTACACAAAAAAGCTGGAGAAACTCAGCGGGTGCAGCAGCATCTATGGAGCGAAGGAAAAATAGACAAAAAATTGGGAACCCCCCTTTTTCAGGGACGTAAATATGTCCTGAAATATGCAAAAAAAGGGCATTTGTGTTCTGGACAATAATTATAGGAAGCATGAAGTAAATGAGGTGCTTGAGGAGTATAAGGAATGTAAAAAGAATCTTAAGAAAGAAATTAGAAAAGCAGTAAAAGTCTGCCATTTGGTAATTATCTTTGAGTATCAGTAATGATTTTTTTAGTCAAATCCAAAGGGTTTCCACACGGAGCTATATTTGTTAGCAAAGGGATAAGGAGTGATAAAATTGGTCCAGCTTGGAGAGACAGAGTGGACATGCTATCTGCAGAGCCAAAAGAGATGGGGGAGATATTGAACATTTTTTCTTCTTCAGTATTCACCAAGGAGAAGGATATTGAATCATGTGAGGTAAGGAAAACTAGTAGAGTAGCTATGGATACTATGAGGTTCAAATTAAAAGAAGTACTGACACTTTTGAAAAATATAAAAGTGGATAAGTCTCCTGGGTATTACAAAAATATTCCCTAGGACATTGAGGGAAGAAAGTACAAAGCAGCAGGGGCTATGAAAAAATATTTCAAATGTCATTATGATGGAAATGGTCTGCAGGTCAGGCAGCCTACATGAAACATGTTGATTGAAACAGAGCCATCATTTCAGATTGAAACCTATTCAAACAATACCTGTTAGGAATTTGTTTGTGGTGGGCCACAATGGAAAAGATACTTATTAGGATCATATGTCAACATCTAGATAACATGTTGGACTGATTAGGAAATTTCAACATGGAGTTTGTGCCTGGAAGGTCCATGTTTGGGGCTAATCTTGAATTTTTGAAGTAGACAGTTACTAGGAAATTGACGAGGGTAAAGCAGTTAAATGTTTGTCTATATGGACTTTAAGTAAGGCTCTGCTCTGTTAAGGTTATCAAGGAAGGAAAATGAACAAGGTTCAACTGTTGGGTATAAAGGGAGGAATAGCAAGATGGATTCAACAGTGGCTGAATGGGAGAAGCCAGAGGGTAATGGTGGATGGCTGTTTATCGGGTTGGAGGCAGGTGACTAGTGAGGTGCCTCAGGGATCTGTGTTGGGTCCTTTGTTGTTTGTCATGTACATCAATGATCTGGATGAAGGTGTGGTAAATGGGATTAGTAAGTATGCAGATGATACCAAGATAGGGGGTGTTGTGGATAATGAAGAGGATTTCCAAAGTCTACAGAGTGATTTAGGGCATTTGGAAAAATGGGCTGAAAGATGGCAGATGGAGTTTAATGCTGATAAATGTGAGGTGCTACACCTTGGCAGGACAAATCAAAATAGGACGTACATGGTAAATGGTAGGGAATTGAAGAATACAGTTGAACAGAGGGATCTGGGTATAACCGTGCATAGTTCCTTGAAGGTGGAATCTCATATAGATAGGGTGGTAAAGAAAGCTGTTGGTATGCTAGCCTTTATAAATCAGAGCATTGAATATAGAAGCTGGGATGTAATGTTAAAATTGTACAAGGCATTGGTGAGACCAAATCTGGAGTATGGGGTACAATTTTGGTCGCCAAATTATAGGAAGGATGTCAACAAAATAGAGAGAGTACAGAGGAGATTTACTAGAATGTTGCCTGGGTTTCAACAACTAAGTTACAGCGATAAGGTTGAATAAGTTAGGTCTTTATTCTCTGGAGCGCAGAAGGTTAAGGGGGGGACCTGATAGAGGTCTTTAAAATGATGAGAGGGATAGACAGAGTTGATGTGGACAAGCTTTTCCCTTTGAGAATAGGGACGATTCAAACAAGAGGACATGACTTCAGAATTAAGGGACAGAAGTTTAGGGGTAATATGAGGGGGAACTTCTTTACTCAGAGAGTGGTGGCGGTGTGTGTGGAATGAGCTTCCAGTGGAACTGGTGGAGGCAGGTTAATTGGTATCATTTAAAAATAAATTGGATAGGCATATGGATGAGAAGGGAATGGCGGGTTATGGTATGAGTGCAGGCAGGTGGGGCTAAGGGGAAAATAATTTGTTCGGCACGGACTTGTAGGGCCGAGATGACCTGTTTCCGTGCTGTAATTGTTACATGGTTATATGGTTATAAATGGAGCATAAGGAAATAGACAACGTTTCGGGCCGAAACCCTTCTTCAGACGTAAATATGTCCTGAAATATGTGCAAGGGCATTTGTGTTGTGGACAGTCGAAATGGAAGCTATCCAAAATTAGAGCTCCCTGGATAACTCAAGGTGCAACAATCAAGAAGTTATGGTCTGCAGTAAATGGTCTGCCATTTTGGTAATTATCTTGAGTATCAATTATCATTTTAGCAACTCCCAAAATGTCCACACGGATTTCACATTTGTTAAAAACACATCACATTCACTGAGGGTGATGAGTCAGCTTACAGGAAAGAGGTACAGATGCTAATAGGATGATGCTCAGAAAACAACTCAGCACTTAATACCAATAAAACAAACAAGCTCATCGTTGACTTCAGGAAGAAGCAGGGTGACCATCCCCCAAAAGTTTTCATCAAATTAAAAGACTATGAATTAAGATACAGTGGCAGCATGGGTATTATAAAAATGACCAACCAACAAAAGGAAGAAAGTACAAAGCAGCAGAGGCTGAAAACCTGAAGTAAAATCAGACAATGATGGAAATGTCCAGCAGGTCAGGCAGCCTCCATGAAATGAGAAACAGAGCCATCATTTCAGATTGAAGATTATTCATGAACAATAAAGGAATTTGTTGTGTTCCACAAGGCTGAGTATTAGGATCACTGTCATACATATTCTAATAATGTTGACATATAGAGCTAAATTTCAAAGTCTGTGATTTGTAAAATATTTGGGGCTAATAGTAACAGAATGGGGAAATGTAGACAGATTGTTGCAATTAAAAGACTCACGCCATTTAAAATTTAACACACGAAGTCTGATTATACGCTCTGTTACAAAAATATAAGGAAGGAAAATGAACAAGATGATCTATTTTTTAAGGAAGTTGATAGAGATCTGCGGGGTTATAATTTAGGAAGCCTACTAGGAAACGATTAATGCATACCTTTGTTTTATTTATAAGGAGATATAACCTTAATGAAATTTGCATTACATTTATTATATTTTATGCTTGTTTGAGAAGCAGCCAGCAAGTGGTAGAATTTGAGGAGAGTGATGGGTATGTGAGGAGAATATGAAAAAAGTAAGATTAGTGTTGGACTAATATAAATGATATTTGATGATTGGCATGGGTGCTATGGGCTAAAGGGTCTACTTCAATATTATATCACTGCGACTATTTATTCTTGCTAAACGCTTTTATCCCTGGCTGGCAATCATAATGCCCAATGTCACTGTTTGCCACTAGTCACATACCTTTCAAACATGCTGGAGTTAGATTAGATGCTAAGGTGTGGATCTGCAGTATGTTTGTCCTGATAATAGAGTATAGAGAATAGAGTATAGAAGCTGGGATGTAATGTTAAAATTGTACAAGGCATTGGTGAGACCAAATCTGGAGTATGGTGTACAATTTTGGTCGCCCAATTATAGGAAGGATGTCAACAAAATAGAGAGAGTACAGAGGAGATTTACTAGAATGTTGCCTGGGTTTCAACAACTAAGTTACAGAGAAAGGTTGAATAAGTTAGGTCTTGACTCTCTGGAGCGCAGAAGGTTAAGGGGGGACTTGATAGAGGTCTTTAAATTGATGAGAGGGATAGACAGAGTTGATGTGGGACAAGCTTTTCCCTTTGAGAATAGGGAAGATTCAAACAAGAGGACATGACTTCAGAATTAAGGGACAGAAGTTTAGGGGTAACATGAGGGGGAACTTCTTTACTCAGAGAGTGGTAGCTGTGTTGAATGAGCTTCCAGTGGAACTGGTGGAGGCAGGTTCGTTGGTATCATTTAAAAATAAATTGGATAGGCATATGGATGAGAAGGGAATGGAGGGTTATGGTATGAGTGCAGGCAGGTGGGGCTAAGGGAAAATAATTGTTCGGCACGGACTTGTAGGGCCGAGATGGCCTGTTTCCGTGCTGTAATTGTTATATGGTTATATGGTTAAAATGCAGCATAATAATATCTTAACATTTCCAGAGCTCGTATGAATGTAATTTTACTTTTATTTCTCCAGGTTTTGTACAACTCTTCTGTGGAGGCGATGCCAGTTTATCACATAAGAATGTTATTCAGCACCGTGCATTCATTTATAGGCTTTAGTGAACTTTTCTGTTTAGTTCAGCCACATTAACAATGGAGTGAACAATAATTACTGTTCATAGACACAAAATGCTGGAGTAACGGGGCCGGACAGGCAACATCTCTGGAGAGAAGGAATGGGTGACATATTGGGTCAATACAATACAATACAATATTTATTGTCATTTCAACCTCGGTGAAGCTCAAAATAAACTGTTTTTAAAGCCATACAAACACAAACAATTCCTACTAGACACACAACCAGTGACATTCACACAAACATCCATCACAGGGAACCTCCTCCTCATTGTGATGGAAGGCAAAGTATTTTCTCTCCCCTCCTCTCCATTTTTCTCCCGATGTTGAAGCCCCAGGCGGGCGATGGTAAGTCCCACGGCCATTTTAGGCTGCACGGGGCGATGTACGGCCCCGCTCCAGGTTTAAATGTCACAAACAATACAATACCGTTTATTTGTCATTTGAACCTCACATGAGCTTGGAGCCCCCGGTGGGCGCTGGAATGTCCCGCAGCCATTAAAGCCACGCCAGGCGATGTACGGCCCCGCTCCAGGTCGTTCCAACCCCGCGACATGGGCTGGAGAAGTCGCGTTGCGGGAGCTCCGGAAAGCGGTCTCCCACCCGGACCCGCGAGCTCCCGATATCACAGTCCACAGGCTGCAGCTGGAGCCTCCGAGCTCCGGCGTCGGGCTGCAGCGGTGAGCCACCACCGCTCCCCACGCTCCGAGGCCGGCCAGCCCCACGATGGCAAGTAGTCCGCAGCTCCGCAGGTTCCGCGACTGGAGCCCCAAAGTCGTCTCGTTTGGAGGCCGCTCCACGGCGCTAGGCCCCAACGACAACGGAGACCCGACAGGGAAAAGGTCGGGTCTCCCGTGCAGGGAAGAGATTTTTTTAAGTTTTCCCCTCACCCCCCCCCCACATATACACAGTTAAAAACAGTATATAAAAAAAACACAACAACTACATTTAATTAGACAAAAATATAAAAAAAGACAGACAGGCTCTAGGGGCCGCTGCAACAGTGTCGCGCCACCAACCGGAAATATATAAGTATATAAAGTCGAGACCCTTCTTCAAACCGAAAGTTAAGGGAAAGGGAAACTGGAGATATAGACGATGATGTAGAGAGATATAGAACAATGAATGAAAGATATGCAAAAAAGTAACAATGATTAAGGAAACAGCTCATTGTTAGCTGTTTGCTAGGTGAGAACAAGAAGCTGGTGCAGTGTGGTTGAGGAAAGGATGGAGAGAGAGGGAATGAAGTAGTTACTTGAGGTTAGAGCAAACTAGATTAATATCACTGGGCTGTAAGCTGCCCAAGCAAAATATGAGATGATGTTCCTCCAATTTGCATTTGGCCTCACTCTAACAATGAAGGAGGTCTTGGACAGTGTGGGAAGGGCAAGTGTTTAGCAACCTATATGTTTAAAACTCTGCAAAGTCCCCTCCTGAAAACTATAACTATTTGAAACGGTCTGTTGATTTTCGTTAGCATTTAAGACTGCTAACTTTACCAAGTTGAAATACAAACAGGGCAAGAGAGTAAATCATAACTATAATGCTTTTCTCTGCCTATGATAAAATTCAGCATGAGATCCAATACCACAAATCATAATGTGCACGCAGGGGTGAAAATGTAGGCTTTTAATTTATTTTATACTTTGAAGTGTCTTTCCTTCCTTCCTATCAACATTATTTCTATGCTGTGATTCAGTTCCATAACCATGAGTCACCCTCAGACATCCATCTGGGGGATCATTATTCATGTGCAATGTTTAAATGAATGTTGACCAGTTGTTGAACCACATAGAAAATCACCTCAAGGCAACACTTAAAGAGGAGGCAGACATTCCTGCCTTTAAGGAGACACAATCCCAGTTGATTGCAGGTACATAGTATAGTACAGCACAGGAAAAAGCCATCTGTCCCACAATGTTCATGCTGAACATGATGCCAAGTTAAACTGATCATAGAGTATTGTGTTCAACATGTTATCGGAAATATGTTGTCAAGCTTGTAAGTGTTCAGAGAAGGTTTACCAGAATGTTGCTCGGACTTGAGCGACTGAGCTGCAGGGAGAGGTTGAGCAGGCTGGAGCGCAGGAGGATGAGGGATGATCTTATTGAGGTTTACAAAATCATGAGAGGAATAGATTGGGTAGATGCACAGAGTCATTTGCCCAAAGTTGGGGAATCAAGAAACAGAGAACATAGGTTTAAGGTGAGGGGAAAGATTTAATGAGAATCTGAGGGATAACATTTTTACACAAAGGGTGGTGGGTGTATGGAACAAGCTGCTGGAGGAGATAGTTGAGGCAGGTGCCATCGCAACGTTTAAGAAACAGGTACATGGATATGGAGATTCAGAGGGATTTGGGCCAAAAGCAGGCAGGTGAACTAGTGTTGATGGGGCATGTTGGTCAGCATGTGCAAGTTGGGCCGAAGGGACTGTTTGGACGTTTTATGCCCCTCTGTCTCTGCTTCCTTTCATGAGTCATCTGCCTCCATTCCCTGCATATCCAATGCCTCTCAAAAAGTCTCTTAAAATCCACTATCATATCTGCCTTTGCCAGCGCAATCCAGTCAACAACCACTCACCAAGTACAACTCTTTTAAACTTTGGCCCTCTCTCCTTAATGCTAGGACTTCCAGTCTTTGACAGGTATGGAAACCATTTAAGGAATGCTGAATACTGTTATCATGCAGGGATTTGCATAATATTTTTGCTTTTCTGTATTTTATCTGAGATGGACAGAGGGTTCTTGGGCTTGACGTCCACAAGTAGAGTGGTAAAGAAGGCGTATGGTATGCTTGCTATCGTAGGTCAAGGCATTGAGTATAAAAGTCAGGAAGTCATGATGCAGCTTTGTAAGACCTTGGGTTAGGCCACATCTAGAGTTGTGAGTGCAGTTCTGGTCACCTGATTACACCATCACCCTGAAAGTTCAGGCTTAGTAAAAAGGTGCAGAGGAGGTTTAACATAATGATGCCTGTAGCAGGAAGTATCAGCTGCAGGGAGAGGTTGGACAGACATGGAATGCCTGGGGCTGTGGTGAAACCTGGTAGAAGTATATAAAATTATGAGAGGTATAGATAGTGAAGTCAGTTAGAAACTTAACTTAAAAGGCTTTCACTGTATCTCAGTACACGTGAACATATACAAAATTAAACTAAACTAAATGAAATACAAGAGGGCATGGCTTTAAGGTAAGGGGGCAGAGTTCACAGGACAAGTGCAAGGCAAGTGTTTTTTATGCAGAGGGCGCTGAATGCCCAGAGCATGCTGCTGAGGGTGGTGTTTAAGACAGATATAATGGTGACTTAAATGGTAATTTTTATATTAAGGAGGGAGAGAGAAAACGGGGAATTATAGACTAGTTAGCCTTACATCGGTAGTTTGGAAGTTGATGAAGTTGATCGTTATTGATGTTATAGCAGCGCATTTGGAAAGCAGTGACAGGATGGGACAAAGTCAGCATGGGTTTCTGAAGAGGAGATCAGGCTTGACTAATCTTCTGGAATTTTTTGAGGATGCAACAAGTTGAATGGATAAGAGAGAACCAGTGGGTGTGGTGTATCTGGACTTCCAAAAAGCCTTTGACAAGGTTACACACAAAAGATTATTGTGCAAAATTAGAGCACATGGTATTGGGGGTAGGGTATTGACATCAATCAATCAATCAGTTTTATTCATCACTTGCACATAAAGTGCAAGTTAAATGAATTTGCCAGCAGCGGTACAATAAAAAAAGGACACACAAAAACACAATAAAAATGGAACACAAACATCCACCACAGCATTCATCACTGTGGTGGAAGGCACAAAATTTGGCCAGTCCTCCTCCATTTTCCCCCGTGGTCGGGACCTCAACCCATCGCAGCCGCCGCTGCAGGCGTCCAGATGTTCAGACAAGGTAAAGTCCAGGTAAGTCCTGAATCGGTGCCTCCCCACCGGAGACCGCGGCTTCAGGTTGGTGTAGGCCGAAGGCCGAAGTCGAAGATCTAAAGTCCCCGCCGCGCTGCAGCCAGAAGCACCGCAGACCGCAGGGCCTCCAAGGGTCCCTGGTGAGGGACCCCCTTCAGGATGGTAAGTCCCACCGCGCCCGCGGTAAAAGTTGGCCATGGGCCGGCGGTTGGAGCTCTTCTCCTTCTGGGTTCCCAACGAGGGATCCCAGGCTGCGGACGCTGCGCCAGCTCGAGATCCATAGACCGCAGCGTCAGGCTGCCGCGGGCCAGCGAATGAAGCACTCCCGTTCCGGCGACGGCTCGCCCACTCCGCGGCGAGAGTCCTGGACAGGACAGCATCTCCAGGACAGGCCGCACCAATCCTCAATGTTGGGCCACGGGGGAGGTGACATGGAAAAAGTCATCTCCTCCGTGGAGGAGGCGACCAAAGCGGTTTCCCCCTTACCCCTCCACACCACCCCCCACACAAGACACATGAAGGAACATTAAAAACACACATAAGGACATACTGAAAAAACAACAAATGTAGAAAGAACCAACACACTGCTGGCAGGGCTGCCGGCTTGCAGCGCCCCCACTGAAGAGTGGATAGAAAACTGGTTCGCAGACAGGAAGCAAAGAATAGGAATTAACGGGTCCTTTTCAGAATGGCAGGCAGTGTCTAGTGGGGTGCCGCAAGGATCAGTGCTGGGACTCCAGTTATTTACAATATATATTAACCATTTAGACAAGGGAATTAAATGTGACATCTCCAAGTTTGTGGATGGCACAAAGCTGGGTCGTACTGTGAGCTGTGATGATGATGCTATGTGGCTGCAGAGTGTCTTGGATAGGTTGGGTGTGTGGGCAGATGCATGGCAGATACAGTATAATGTGGATAAATGTGAGGTTATCCACTTTTGTGGCAAGAACACAAAGGCAGATTATTATCTGAATGGTGTTAGATTAGGAAAAGGGGAGGTGCACCGAGACCTGGTGTGCTTGTACATCAGTCACTGAAAGAAGCATGCAGGTACAGCAGGCAGTGAAAAATACTAATAGCATGTTGGCCTTCTTTGCATGAGAATTTGTGTTTAGGAGCAAGGAGGTCCTACTGCAGTTGTACAGGGCCTTGGCGAGACCTCAGTATTGTATGCAATTTTGGTCTCCTGATTTGAGGAAGGACATTATTGCTTTTGAGGGAGTGCAGGTTGATTCACAGGATGGTTGGACGAACATATGATGAAATAATGGGTTGACTGGGCTTGTATTAACTGGAATTTAGAAGGATGAGAGGGAATCGTATGGAAGCATGTACAATTCTCAAAGGATTGGACAGGCTAGATGCAGGAAAAATGTTCCTGACATTGGGGGAGTGCAGAACGAGAGGTCACAGTTTAAGAATAAGGGGTAGACTATTTAGGATTGAGATGAGGAAACATTTTTCTCACCCACAGAGTTGTGAATCTGTGGAATTTTCTGCCATAGAAGGTAGTGGAGGCCAATTCACTGGATGTTTGCAAGAGAGAGATTTAGCTCTTAGGGCTAAAGGAATCAAGAGTGATTTCTGGGTACAAATCCAGAGTAGGGTACAGATTTTAGATGATCAGCCATGATCATATTGAATGGCGGTGCTGGCGAGGGGCCGAATGGCCCACTCCTGCACCTGTTTTTCTATGTTTATAAGAGACTTTTGGATAGGCATATCAATATGCAGGGAATGGATGGATATGTATTAAGTGCAAGCAGCTAACATTTGGTCTTGGCATTATGTTCGGTACAGACATTATGGACTGAAGGGTATTTTCTTGTGGTGTACAGTTCTATGTTCCATGTTCTATAAATATTCTGATATAACACAATATTTCTTCCAGGTCATTGCACCCCTGTTATGCGGCTGGTTATTCAGCCAGCAATAAAGTGCCAAACTGCTGGCCATTTAGTTTCTCTCTGAAGTGAACAAGTGAGCTGCATTTTTCTGCCTTATTACTTTGATCAGATTTATTCAAATGCTCTTCAAACCCAATTAATCCAGCCAGTTGGGGCCCCATGCAAAGTCATCTTGAACACTATTCAGAGTGTAACTGGCTTGCAGCTGAACCTTAGCACTACTCTCCATGCCGTTTGTGGCAGTTTCCAACTTTCGCCGGATCTGTCACTGGAGCAGAATACAGCAATTTGCAACATCAGTATATGCTAGTTAATCCTGAATTCAGCCTCACGTCCACACCTGATCCATCACTAAGACATGGAGTCATAGAGTCTTACAGTGTGGAAACAGACCCTTTGGCCCACTTTAACCACAAGTGACATTTTGACCTTAAAGCTCTTCCCTCTCTCTTTTTCATTTCCACCCTGGGTGGAAGTTTTGCTGTGTCTATACTGTATACGTCTCCATCCGATCTCTCCTCAGTCTATGATAGTAGTAAGTAAGTAAGTAAGTAAGTAAGTAAGTAAGTAAGTAAGTAAGTAAGTAAGTAAGTAAGTAAGTAAGTAAGTAAGTAAGTAAGTTTTATTTATATAGCACGTTTTTAAGTCAACTCGCATTGACTTACATAAATGCTTTACATAAAATAAATAATAAGTTTCCATACAAACCATAGAAAAAGGTTACAAAAATAAAATGATAGTCTAGAAAAACTATCTAAGTTTGTTCAACCACTCTTTATAGCAGATGCAGGTACATCCTTGTAAACCTTTTCGACAGCTTCTCCAAATTCTCCATGTCTTTCCTGTAAAGAGTCAATATGAACTGCACACCATCCTCCATATGCAGCGTGACTTCTTGACATTTTCCCCTGGACCATCGTAGGCTGGGGGGAGACACGGGCTCTGCCAGCCATGGGCTCCATCGACTCCTTCAGCCTCGGGCTCCGCCCCGCAAGGCTCTGGCCTTGGCTACTCCGCGGCCTACTGGGAGGCATCTGTTGTCACGGCCTGCCGGTAGGCGTCTCGCTAAGGATCAGAAATGTGTGAGTATAATTGGCCTGTCCCACTGAGGCAACATTTTAGGCGACTGCAGGAGACTATGCAGTTACCACATGGTCGCCACATGTTCGCGGGTGGTTGCCGGCAGTCGCCTTCATGGTCGTGAGGAGTTCCCGGATTCTGGGAACTAGTCGCGGCCTCATTATGGTTGCCGTGAATTTTTCAACATGTTGAAAATTAGCGGCGAGTAGAATGAAGCCGCCATGGAGAGTGGCGAGAATTCACGAGCCGTGGATGGGTCGCCAGGAGGTCCTAGTGGGTTGCCAGGAGGTCGAAGGTTCTTGGAGGTTCTCATAGGTTGGAGCCGGTGCTGAATTTCATTGGCTCATTGGGAAAAGAAAACGTAAGCAGTAGTTTTCAGAATTAAGGATAACCGACCGGTAACATTGAATGTCCGCCGAGCTTCACAGCCGTGTATCTCTGGCTTCTTTAAAGTTGTCTCCACTCCTTCTCCAACCCTTCTCTCTCCGCCCCCTCTCTGCCCCCTCTCCCCCCCCCCCCCCTCTTTTAAAGGACTTGCAGTGCACTGTGCTTTAACCATATTTTTATAGTGCTAACCTTCCTGTTATTCGCAGTGTATGTCTGTATCATCTTGGCTTTGCACCGTGTGAATTTTTTAGACAGGGCAAGAAGGGGGAGCGCTGTCTAAAAAAGATCACATGGGCTGGTGAAGGAAGCGATGTGTGTGTGTGTTTCACTCTGACAGTCGCCATTCCAGTTCCCGGTTTTTCAGGCAACTGCCGGCAACTTGATAGTCACCGGCAGTCCGCTGAAAAATCTCCTAAGCGG
This sequence comes from Leucoraja erinaceus, assembly GCF_028641065.1. Taxonomy (NCBI): domain Eukaryota; kingdom Metazoa; phylum Chordata; class Chondrichthyes; order Rajiformes; family Rajidae; genus Leucoraja; species Leucoraja erinaceus. The sequence goes on from NC_073377.1 coordinate 57,876,231, forward strand.
GCCAGGCTCATTTCTCTTTTATTTTGGAACAATGATCAAAAACAATAAGCTTATGGACCTCTCAGCTTAATATCTGTTGTGGAAAAGTTATTATGATCCACAGTTAAGATCAAATCTCCCAAATAAATTTGCACTGATTAAAGGTAGTCAATGAGGATTTAAAAAAGGCCATGTCCAACAAATATAATTGACGTTATTATGCAGGAGAATGGGGAATATCTAGAGAAATGGTTTGATGGCATTCAACATGGTTCCAGATAAGGGTCCGGGAGTTAAAATAAAGGCCCATTGATTTAAAGATAATCTATTGACCTGGATGTATGACAGAAAACATCGGATGAAAAGACTCAGAGCTCCCGTGGATTTTGAAGCAACAGCAACAAAGAGAAGCAGGAGAAAGCACTGATTGGCTCTAGCCTGAGTGGGAGGAGAGTTAGAAGTGAGTCAGAGGGGGAAAACAGTTTCAAGCTGAAGTATTTTGGTTTACAAATTAGGCAATTTATCAGTCAATATAAGCAGGACGGCTCTTAGGGAGCGGCAGTGAGGGAAGTGCCCTGTGAGAACAGTGCGAGTCTTTGGCTCGAGAGCCTTTGGCGAGGAGGCTGAGGAGAGGAGGCTACGCAAAACGCTGGAGAGGGAGAGTCGAAAGTAGGGGATGTCAAGCAAGCTGATTCCGTGTGATGCTTGCAGTATGTGGGAGGTCAAGGACATTGTTGGTGCCTCTGGCTGCTACAAATATGAGAAGTGCATGCAGGTATTGAGGCATCAATTATTAAAGAGGCAATAATGGGGCATTTAGATAGCAGGAAAAGGATTAGTCCAAGTTAACATGGATTAATGAAAGGGAAATCATGCTTGACTAATCTTTTGGATTTTTTTGAGGATGTGATAAGTAAAATGGATGAAGGGGTGCCATTGGATGGAGTGTATCTAGACTTTCAGAAAGCCTTTGAGAAGGTTCCGCACGGGAGACTGGCGACTAAAATTAGAGCACATGGTATTGGGGGTAGGGATTGACATGGATAGAAAATTGGTTGGCAGACCGGAAGCAAAGAGTAGGAGTGAACGGGCCCGTTTTCAGAATGGCAGGCAGTGGCGAGTGGAGTGTCGCAAGGCTCGGTGTTGGGACCGCAACTGTTTACCATATATATTAATGATTTGGAAGAGGGAATTAGGAGCAACACTAGCAAGTTTGTGGATGACACAAAGCTGTGTGGCAGTGTGAACTGTGAGGAGGATGTTAGGTTGCAGGATGACCTGGACAGGTTGAGTGAGTGGGCAGATGTGTGGCAGATGCTGTATAATATAGATAAATGTGAGGTTATCCACTTTGGCGGCAAAAACAAAGGGGCAGATTATTATCTCAATGGGGTTAGGTTAGGTAAGGGGGAGGTGCAGTGAGACCTGGGCATCCTTTAACGCCGGTCACTGAAAGTTGGCTTACAGGTACAGCAGGCAGTGAAGAATGCTAATGGAATGTTGGCCTTCATAACAAGAGGATTTCATTATAGGAGTAAAGAGGTTGTTCTGCAGTTGTATAGGGCTCTGGTGAGACCACATCTGGAGTATTGTGTACTGTTTTGGTCTTCTAATTTGAGGAAGTATATCCTTGTGATTGAGGCAGTGTGGTGTAGGTTCATGAGATTGATCCCTGGGATGGCGGGACTGTCATATGAGGAAAGATTGAAAAGACCAGGCTTGTATTCACTGGAGTGTAGAAGGATGAGGGGTGATCTTAAAGAAACATAAAAATTATAAAAGGAATGGACAAGCTAGATGCAGGAAAAATGTTCCCAATGTTGGGCGAGTCCAGAACCAGGGCCCACAGACTTAGAATAAAGGGGAGGTCCTTTAAAGCTGAGGTGAGAAAAAACTTTTTCACCCAGAGAGTTGTGAATTTATGGAATTCCCTGCCACAGAGGGCAGTGGAGGCCAAGTCACTGGATTGATTTAAGAGAGAGTTAGATAAAGTAATAGGGGCTAGTGGAGTCAAGGGATATGGGGAGAAGGCAGGCTCGGGTTATTGATAGGGAATGATCAGCCATGATCACAATGAATGGCGGTGCTGGCTCAAAGGGCCGAATGGCCTCCTCCTGCAGCTATTTTCTATGTCTATGTCTATAATTCCTATTCCAGATGCATATCTCACAATTCCCAGCATAATCAAATCCCAACATGTCTCTTGAGGCATTCTAGGCATTCACCACTTACTGCATTAAAAAAGTTTACCCCACACATCTTTCCCATCGATTCCAAATTCTCTTTATCTGAAAATGTAATGCTTTATTTCTCGACATTATTAAAAATGTTTAAAAATGTGACAAAACTTTGAATTTGATATTGTTGCCTTTCGCTCATGACGTCACAATGGGCCTGCTACGCGCCATCTTACTTCCACGTGCTGCGAGTGATGTCACCACCCCTAACCTCCCCCCCCCCCCCTCCGGTTATTCAAAAGATGCAGAAAGATCGAGCAAGTCGGGCCGTGTACTGCAGCGACCGAGCTCTAGAGTCCTCGGCTCCTCGGGTCATCGGTCCATCTCTGCCCCTCTCTCTCTCCCTCTCTGCCCCTCTTTCTCCCTCTCTGCCCCTCTTTCTCCCTCTCTGCCCCTCTTCTCCCTCTTTGCCCTTCTCTCTCTCTCTCTGCCCCTCTCTCTCTCTCACTGCCCCTCTCTTCACATTTGAAATAGCGGCACATTTGGATAGCAGTAACAGGATCGGTCCGAGTCAACATGGATTTACGAAGGGGAAATCATGCTTGACTAATCTTTTGGAATTTTTTGAGGATGTAATTAGGAAAATGGAAAAGGGTGAGCCAGTGGGTGTAGCGTACCTGGACTTTCAGAAAGCATTTGATAAGGTCCCACATAGGAGATTAGTGCGCAAAATTAGGGCACATGGTATTGGGGGTAGAGTGCTGACATGTATAGAAAATTGGTTGGCAGACAGGAAACAAAGAGTAGGCATTAACGGGTCCCTTTCAGAATGGCAGGCAGTCACTAGTGGGGTACCGCAAGGCTCGGTGCTGGGACCGCATCTATTTACAATATACATCAATAATTTAGATGAAGGGATTCAAAGTAACATTAGCAAATTTGCAGATGACACAAAGCTGGGTGGCAGTGTGAACTGTGAGGAGGATGCTATCAGAATGCAGGGCAACATGGACAGGTTGGGTGAGTGGGCAGATGCATGGCAGATGCAGTTTATAGTGGATAAATGTGGGGTTAATATTAATATAATATCAAGGGGGGTTGGTTAGTGTGTGTGTGATGCCGCAAGCCGCCCCCCCGACCCCCCTCCCCCGTAACCACGCGTTGAGGGGATGGGACCCAACGGGTCCCACTTGGCCTAGTAACTGTTAAAAGTCTGATCTTCATTGTGTATGTGTGTGTGTGTGTGTTTGTGCATGTGTGTGTGTGTTTGTGCGGTATTGCATGTTCGTGAAAAATCTACACAGTAACGATAAAATGTTTATATATTCTGGTTGACATTTTTACCGTTGAGCCCAAAAGCTAATGCTCTGAAAATGTCATGCTTTATTTCTCGACTTATTACTGCAAATATTCAAAGATATCCAAGGAATTTCAATCTAAACGAGCTGCTGACATCACAATGGGTCTGCCTTCCACGCACTGTAAGTGACATCACCCCCCTGACCCTTCCCTCCCCCCTTCTCCCTCGCCCCTCCCCCCTTCCCCCCGTTATTCAAATGACGCCGTCAGAAATGAAGTCGGGCCCTGAACTGAAGCCACAGAACTCGCAGTCCTTTTGTCAATGTCTGCCCAGCTGCCCCGCTTGCCGGCCGCCCCGCTTGCCATCCGCTCACCTCTCTCTGCCCGCTACCTCTCTTTGCCCTCTGCAATCTCTCTGCCCTCTGCCCTCTCTCTGTCTCTGCCCTCTCTCTGCCTCTGCCCTCTCTCTGTCTCTGCCCTCTCTCTCTGTACATCCCTCCCTCTCTAGCCACGCCTGCGAGTTGGGGGCTATCGTGAGTGGATAGGGCGGGGGATGGGGTAAAAGGAGCGAATGAATAATATTAATATAATATCATGGGTGGTGGTTAGTTTGTGTGTGAACCCACCCATCTCCCCCCCCCCCCCCCCCCCCCCCCCCCCCCCCCCCCCCCCCCTCTCCCCCCCCCCCCCCCCCCCCCCCCCCCCCCCCCCAATGAGTGGATAGGGCGGGGGATAGGTGATATATATTCATAATTCCCCTCCAGTAGGGCTAAAACGAGCTGGTGACATCCCCAATGGGGTGTGGTAACCACTGCAAGTGACATCACCCCCCGTGACCCCCCCTCCCTCCAGGCCATCTCCCCCCCCTCCCCCCCCCCCCCCCCCCCCCCCCCCCCGCCGTCAGAAATGAAGTCGGGCCCTCACTGGAAGCCACAGAACTCGCAGTCCTTTTGGTCTCTGCCCCCCCTTAAACCTTGCCTCTGGCTTTGGATATTTCCACCTTGGGAAATAGGTTCTAGCCTCTCATTAATTTCAAAGGATTACAGTCTGGGATCCTTCCACTTCTGGACAATGATAGGCTCAGTCCGGTGGGCACACCCATGAAATAAGGGAGGGAATATCACCCCAGGGACCACATGAGTGGCAAGGGTGTTTTGTGTAAAAGCAGGAAATGGAGATGGAATCCACATCAGCCCTGGTCTGATATCAGGCGGCATGGTGGCACAGCAGTAGAGTTGCAGTGCCGGAGATCCGGCTTCGATCTTGAAACATAGAAACATAGAAACATAGAAAAGGTGCAGGAGTAGGCCATTCGGCCCTTCGAGAATGCACCGCCATTCAATATGATCATGGCTGATCATCCAACTCAGTATCCTGTACCTGCCTTCTCTCCATACCCCCTGATCCCTTTAGCCACAAGGGCCACATCTAACTCCCTCTTAAATATAGTCAATGAACTGGCCTCAACTACCTTCTGCGGGAGAGAATTCCAGAGATTCGCCACTCTCTGTGTGAAAAATGTTTTCCTCATCTCGGTCCTAAAAGATTTCCCCCTTATCCTTAAACTGTGACCCCTTGTTCTGGACTTCCCCAACATCGGGAACATTCTTCCTGCATCTAGCCTGTTCAACCCCTTAAGAATTTTGTAAGTTTCTATAAGATCCCCCCTCAATCTTCTAAATTCTAGCGAGTACAAACCGAGTCTATCCAGTCTCTAGACTATGGGTGGCTTCTGTTTCCTCCCACACTCTAAAGATATAAATTTGTAGGTTAATTGGCTTGGTATAAGTGTACATTTTTCCTAGTGTGTGTAGGATTGTGTTAATGTGGGGGAAGTGCTGGTCGGTGCGGACTCAGTGGGCCATAGGGCCTGTTGCCGCGCTGTAACTCTAAACTACACAGGCTCAATGACCTATTCCTAGCTTTCTATCATGCACAAAGTCTTTTATCCAGAGCAGGGGTAATCAAGAAACAGTTGACATAGGTTTTAAGTGAGGGAAGTAGGAATCTGAGGGGCAACTTTTTTACTCAAAATGTGATTTGGATATGGAATGCACTGCCAGAGAAGGTAGTTGAGGCACGTACTATAACACCATTTAAAGGACACTTGGACAGGTACATGAATAGGAATAGTTTAGAAGGATATGTGCAAGCATAGGCAAAGGGAATTAGCTTAGATGGACATTTTGGTCGGTAAGGACTTGTTTCTGTGCTGCATAAACTGTCATGTGTAATGTGCACCAACATGAATTAGATCCAAGAAGATTGCCATTTCTCACAGATAAGCACCACTAAAATTAAAATAAGCACAGAAAATAAAGTAGTAAAATATGGAATAATGCATCAAAATAAAATGAGTTAGAACATTTACAATGTACAGACAAGAAGCAATATTCTTTGAAATCCATTTGATTTAATCAAGCACAGATGAATTTATCACCATGAAACTCCGATGTGTCTGTGTTTCACTACGTCTCTGTTCCTTCACAATAAACCAGAGTTCTTACAAAAAAGTCTTGTGTTTAGCCAGAACCACATATGGCTCCACATCACAGTAAGATGGAATGAAATTGCAAACATATGATAGCTTCACAACTCTATTTAAAACTATATTGACAAAGTGTGGTTTGCAATATTCAGTAGCTCAAATGTCCATACATTCCAGATCCCCCTCTCACACCACTGTTCAGGATGTTTTGTAGTCTACCTGAACACGTTCATTTTGATTGTTGGAATTATTCATTATAAAGCTGTAAAATGATTTGTTCATAACTATTAGAGTCTAATAAGTACCCATTTTGCTGAGGAGCGTTGATGATAGAATCAATAACATTAATTTTAATGTTTTACCTGCCATGCTTTATTACTTTTAGTAACAATATATTAAAGCGTATTGAAGTACTGTACTCCTGTTGATGAAGTACAATTTTATTCATCATGTTTATGAGAGTCATCAAAGCTTGCTGGGTTAGAAAAGCTTTTCTGAATTAATTAGTCATGGTCAGATTGTTTAAATCACACCAAAATACAAAGCTGCATGCAGAATAATTTTAAATTGATTTGGTAAAGAAACAAAGGGACACAACTGTTGGAGTAACTTGGCAGATAGGCAGCAGTGTTGATCCAAAACATCACCTATCCCCATCTGAAGAAGGGTTTCGGCCCGAAACGTTACCTATTTCCTTCACTCCATAGATGCTGCTGCACCCACTGAGTTTTTCCAACATTTTTGTGTACCATCACCTATCCACGTTCTCCAAAGATGCTGCCTGACCCATTGAGTTATTCCAGCACTTTGTGTCCTTTGTATATTAACAAGCATCTGCAGTTCTTTGTTTCTGATTGGATATTTCTGTTCAGCACTTAAATGTTATAATCAGACATTCCTCCAACACTTTATATTTATCAAGAAATTTGTTCTATTAATTAAGTTAGCTTTTTTTAACTGTCATGTTTGGTAAAGAATATTTCGGCTACATTTGATCTGAACGTTTTAAGATTTCAAATACAATTGTATTTGATTGAAAATAATGCATTCTATATTATTGAAGTCCATTTGGTAGGTATGTTACAATACTTACCTTCAGCAATGCTGCAATTCTGCCACTGGTCGTGTGCGCGATTTTGGCGCGTTTTGGGGGGGGGTTAAAACGCGTTTTTTTCCAACCTGGTCCTGGATTATATTTTGTTGGAGTGTAAGATTTTGTTAAAGAATTGTTCCAACGGCCGTTCTGTGTGTTTAAAAAAAAATTTGCCCGACAAGATAATCGCTGGAGTGATTTTAAAATCAGCTTCTGAAGCCGTCAACGCCGACAACGGGGACAGATTTTATGTAGGGGACAGGAAAAAGAAAGTAGTTTATTTTTATGTATAAAAGTGTTTCTTAAGATGCATTTAATTCACATTTTAAGTTGCGAAACGGTGATTTTTTTCCCCGAAGAACCGGCAGTGTTTTTGCTACAGATATGGGGGACTAAAATCACCGCAACCGCAACATTCCAAATGGTCGCGTTCCAGAAAAAACCCACTCGCAAGCTGATTTAAATTGCAATTAATTTCCAGGTATTAAACATTAAATTCCTTCCATTTGGCCTATAAACCCATGACAATGAGATTTAAAAATGATGTTATATTGTGAACACCTAGGCTATTTAAAAATGTTAATCTATTCTTAAGAAATGGATAGATGTTTAGATCTAGTAATTGAATTTTGTACAATTAGGTAACTGACTAATTATATGCTTTAATTTCAAGCCATCTAAGTAAGATTGTTTCATATTTGTTTCAAAATGCTTCAATCTATAATAAATTTCTTTCAGCTCTCTTAATTTTTAAGAAAGTTATGGGCTTTAGACTGTTCTCGATCACAGCTTTTGTGTTAAGTCAATGAAAAAGCAATAGGGAACAAGATGCTAATTTCCGAGTATGAAAATGGCCATAACTTTTTTAATACTGAAGATATGAAAGTGAATTAGGTGTCAAATTAAACTTCTTTTTATGCTTTATTTGATGGGATAAATTAAAGACTTGATTTTTAAAATCTCAAAATGTTGTAACATTGCTACATTTGGAAATACTTTATTTTCTGGAGATAGTCACTTTCTATCCCATTGAAACACAGTTAGCTTTAGGAGTTTGATGATTCTATCTTTGCTTTTGTTAGCGTAATGCAGTGATTTATTCTTTTGCACTTTGGCATTATAATTACTATTTTATTATATTCTGTTTTAAAATATCATCACAGAATATGAAGACCCTTAACATGTTTCATCTATTAAAATGATTGCAATATAATCTGCATTAACATAATTTAGTAAATGTTGAAAAATGTTAAGTTGTGCCTCTTCAATAATGACCATTGACACCATAGCTATTGGTAAACCATTGATGCTTCTTTTGAACTGTCTCAGAGCGAAGTTTGAAACTTTGTTGTTGGCAAAAGCTATCATGCTGCGGTTTCACTTCAATGGTTTGCTAACTGTGACCACAACCTAATGTTAACGTCACTTATCTGGAAATTATAAGTTAGGAAAACAGTGCAACCCCAGACTTCGATAAAACATGTATTTTGATATATGTGATGGCCATTATTATGTTGTTTTTAACTTTGGCAAGTAAGGTTTTCAGAAAATTATTCATCATCGCTGCTGGATTGCTTTTCAGTGCAGGTTTTCTCTTTGAACAATATTTATATTAAGGCAGGCCTGGAATTTGTTTCTTTAGTTATTTTTTGAGATGCAGACATCACTGGTAAACCCATAACGTATTGTCATTTTTTCTTGAAAGGATAGACATAAGCCAGGCTGCTGACTCACAGCCAAAGTTACTTTATTAATATTATTGGAGGGTGTGAGAATGCATGGAAGGGGGAAATTACACAATTTAGTACCAGCCACAATGATGGAACAGAAGTGTATTTCCTTGTTGTGGGTCATGGAGTGAAATGTGCAGCTATGGCATCTGCATCTTTCTGCAAGGTGTGTAACAGTGACACAGCAATAGAGTTGGTGCCTTACAGTGCCAGAGACCCAGGTCCAATCCTAACTATGGGTGCTGTCGGTACAAAGTTTGTACGTTCTCCCCTTGGCTGCGGGAATTTCCATTGACTCCGTGCTCCCACACTCCAAAGATGTACATTTTTGTAGGGTAATTGGCTTAGGTAAAAGTGTAAATGTTCCCTAGTGTCAGGATAGTACTAGTGTATAGGGTGATCACTGGTCAAGTGGACTCGGCGGGCCGAAGCTTCCAACATGTATCTCCGAAGTCCAAAGTGTAAATCTTCATTCTCCTAAGTGGAGGAGGTTGTAACTTTGGGAAATGCTGTTGGAACAATCCAAATGAGTAACTGCAGTATATTTTGTACACACTGCACCTGTGGTGATAAAGAGATACATGTATAGAATGGGAGTTGGTATAGCAGTCAGGTGGGCTGTATTGCCCTGAAAAGGTGCTGAAACTTTTGATTGTTGTTGGAGCTACGTTCATCTAGACAAGTCGAAAAAAACTCCATCATATTCCCAACATGCTTTGTAGGTGGTGGAAAGGCTTTGGGATGTTGGAACGTGAGTCACTTGCTTTAGGATATCAACTTTCTAATCTGCTCTTGTGGACTAAGCATGTGTTCCTGTATGTTTCTGGTCAATGGTGACTTTTAAATGGTTGAGCACTCAGTCATAGAAACATATAGAATCATAGTGTCACACAGTGTGGAAATGGGCCCCTTGCCCACACCGACCAACATGCCCCATCTACACTAACCCCACCTGCCTACATTTGGCTCATATCCCTCTAAACCTAAACTTTTAATGTACTTGTCCTAATGTTTTTAAAATGCTGATAGCACCACTCAGCAATGGTAATGCCATTGAATGTCAAAGGTTGGTGGTTAACTTCCCCCTTGATGATGATGGATATTACCTGGCACTTTGTGGGGCAATGCTATAGGCCACAATGTTTTCTTGGTCTTGCTATATCCAGGAATTGATTATTTCAGTTTCTAAAGAATTGTGAATGAACATGAGCACCTTACATCATTGGCAAACATGTCCACTTCTGATCTTTTGAAGGGAAGGATGTAATTGATGTAGCAGCTGAAGGTGATTGGGCCTAGGACATCGATTGTGGAACTCCTACAGTTGCAGCCTACTGAAGGAATGATTGAATTACAACAACCTTAATGATCTTCCTTTATGCAAGCTTTAACTTAAAACAATTAAGTGCTTTCCTTCGATACCCATTGATTTCCATTTTACTTGGCCTTCTTGATGCCAAACCTGGTCAAATACTGCTTTAGATGTCAAAGGCAGTCACTCTCATCAATGGAATTTATTTATTTGGTCTAATGTATGGGCAAGAACTTAGCTAGGCAAGGTTCCACATGCCAATGTTGTAACAATACTGGATCAGCTTGACTGGATGTACAGTTACATCTTGAGCACCAGTCTAGTTCCAAACCCTTTGTGTGTCCAAAGATTTCAACAGTTAATATTGATATTGATGGGAGTGGATTAAATTATCTCAAGGCAGGCATTTAGGATGGTGGAAGCTAAAACATTTGCTTGATATTTCTGGCTGATTTTGCTTGTAAAAGTTTCAACTTTGCATTTACTCCTCACATGCTGCACCTTCCTAGCATTGAGGTTGTGGGTGATCTTGGAGTCTTCTCCTTCTATTAGCTATTTAATTATGAATTGCCACTCACAATTAGATACAGAGTTTTTATCTTGCTGTTGGTTGTGTTTTAGTTCTGCTCATTGCATGCTGTTTTTATAGTTTAGCACACACATGTTGTCCTGTGATGCAGCTTTGTTCAGTTTAGTTTAGTTTTAGTTTAGTTTAGTTTAGTTTAGTTTAGAGATACAGCACGGAAGCAGCTTCAGCCTACTGAGTCCGACACACACTAGGGTCAATTTACATTTATACCAAGTCAATTAACCTACAAACCTGTATGCCTTTGGAGTGTGGGAGAAAACCCATGTAGGTCAAGGGGAGAACATACAAACTCCATACAGACAGCCCCCATGGTCAGCATCGAACCCAGGCCTCTGGTGCTGTAAGGCAGCAACTCTACCGCTGCGCCACTCAGTTGGCACTGTTGTTTTTTGGTACATCGGCCGAGTCCCCAACTTGATTTAAATGTCAGAGTGAAGGACTTACTGCCCACAAAGTTACTGATTGTGGTGCTGTACATTACTGCTGCTGATTGACTAATTTGTTATCATGACTCACTGATGGGCAGACCTGAATCTCTCCCATTTAGCACAATTACATTGCCACACTACACACAGGAGAGGGTCTCAAGTTTGAAGACAAGACTTTTCTTCCACAAGGTGCAGAAACAAGGAACTGCACATGCTGATTCACAAAAAAAGGCACAAAGCACTGGAGGAAGGGGTAGCTGGAGTAGTTGAGTGGGACAGACAGCATCACCGGACAATGTGGATAGGCAACATTTCAGGTCGGGATCCTATTTCAGTCAGTCTGAAGAAGGGTCCCGACCCGAAACATCATCATGTTCTCCAGAGATGCTGCCTGATCAACTGGGTTACTCCAGCACTTTGTTTCTTATTATTTCCACCAGGACATTGCAGTGGTCATTCCCACCAATGAATAGATGTCCAGGCAGTGGAGGGGATGAGGTTTGGCAGGTTTATCCTTCATGTTGGTTTACTCATTACTTGTTGCAGAACCAGTCTCTTGTTTATGAGTTATGCCCCTGTCCCACTTAGGAAACCTGAACGGAAACCTCTGGAAACTTTGCGCCCCACCTGAGGTTCCCGTGCGGTTCCTGGAGGTTCCCGGAGGTTTTTGTCAGTCTACCTACCTGCTTCCACTACCTGCAACCTCTGGCAACCACCTGCAACCTCCGGGAACCGCACGGAAACCTTGGGTGGGGTGCAAAGTCTCCATAGGTTTCCGTTCAGGTTTCCTAAGTGGGACAGGGGCATTAATAGGCAGCTTGGTCTGTGTTTAGTTTAGTTTAGAGATACAGTCCGAAAATAGGCCTCTTTGCCCTACCGATTCCACAGCGACCAGCGATCCCCGCACATTCACACTATCCTACACACACTAAGGGCAATTTACATTTATATCAAGCCAAATAACCTATAAACCTGTACGTCTTTGGAGTGTGGGAGTAAACCGAAGATCTCGCAAAAAACCCACGCGGTCACGGGGAGAACATACAAACTCTGTACAGACAGCACCCGCAGTTGGGATCGAACCCGGGACTCTGGCAATTGCAAGGCAGCAATTCTACTGCTGCGCCACCATTCCATAATTGGTGCGACCAATCCACTCTATGTTATGGGCATTGAGTACATTCTGAACCCTTGCCACTTGGAACATTATTGATTCATCAGCTGAGTAAGAACAGCAGTGATAATCAGAAGGATAATTCTTAGGCCATTTTGATCTGATGCTACAAGACCTCAAGGTACTGGGAATCAAAGTTGATCGGTCCAATGGCTTTTCTGTCCATCTATAATGCCACAGTACCGCCAGCCCTGGTGGGTCAGCTATGTCAGTGGGACAGGATGTTCCCGGGGATTGTGATGAAGGAATGCATCTGACCTGTAAACTGTAAGATGTGATTCTGAGTATGCTCTTGCTGGTGGGTTGGATCATTCATGATAGACATCAGTCATCACATGTTCATGAGGAGAACTCTGCAATGTTGACTGTGCAAGGAACGACATTGTCTTACTCAAATTCAGTGCCTGAGTCAATGAACTTCTGGTCAATTAGATCTTATTCCTTTTCTGCTTTAACATATTTGCTATATTACTGTAATGGTTTGATTGTAATCATGTATTGTTTTTCTGCTGACTGGTTAGCTCGAAACAAAAGGCTTTTCACTGTATCTCGTGACAATAAACTAAACTGAACTGAACTGCAACTCAGTGAATGGCTGGTCTGTATCAGCGGACAGGAAAGTGTCAATACATTGTGTGAAGCTGGAGCCACATATGGATAAGCTTGGGTAAGGAGAGCAGACTGCCTTCACTGAAAGACATACTGTAAATTAATCAGAATTGGACTTTAGAGATACAGTGCAGAACCAGGACCTTTGGCCCAGAGTGCACAATGACCAGCAATTACTTTGTACTAACACTATCCTACACACACTAGGAACTATTTTACAAAAGCCAATTAACCTAAAATTTGCGCATCTTTGGAATATGGGAAGGCACTGGAGAACCCAGAGGAAACACAGAGGGAGAACTCTGTATAAACTTTGTGCAGACAACACCTACAGTCAGGATCAAACCCAGGTCTCTGGTGTTGTAAAGGGCCTGTCCCACTTACGTGTCCTTGGCAAGCAAATTACACGACCTCGTGGTCGTGTTGAGGCGTACGGGCATTGTATGGCCACGCGGGGCCGATCCCACTTAGAAGTGGTATGTAGTAGTGCGCGACAACGCGCGGGGCTCCGAAATTTTTGTAGTGAACAAAATCTTCATGAGTCAACGGCCTGTCGCGGAACTGACGGCCAAAGTGGGACAGGCCCAAGACCCTGGCGCAACGCAATGTATCACCGTCAACAGCAGCAGAAGCAGGCAAATGATCGCCGAACTCGGCCTGGGGTTCACGGCCGTTGCAGTCCGGATCCGCCCCCACTCCAGAGCGGGGCCAAGAAAATTGAAAATAGACACAAAATGCAGGAGTAACTCAGCGGGACCAGCAGCATCTCTGGAGAGAAGCAATGGGTGACGTTTCGGGTCAAGACCCTTCTTTTCAGACTGAAGAAGAATCTCGACCCGAAACGTCACCCTCTCTCCAGAGATGCTGCCTGTCCCGCTGAGTTACTCCAGATTTGTGTCCATCTTCAAATTATGTCACGGGCTCCAGACGGCTGTGCGTACGAATGAAGTCGCGTCCAACCTTCACAGGACCATCGTGGCTCAACGCAACCACGAGGTCGCGTAATTTGCATGCCAAGGACACGTAAGTGGGACCGGCCCTTTAGGTAGCAACTCTGCTGCTGCGCCACCGTGACACTCATGATCGGTTGTTATGACAATCCAATTGTTTCATGGACATTATTACTAAATTTATTGTACTTTTTTTTATTTCAGGTCTTTAAAATGTTTTAATGTTCACATGTGCCTGATTGTTAGCCCAGACCCCTTGGTTATTAGTTCAGTATCCTCACCACATCTCCATTTTTGAATGGTGATTTAAAACA